>NC_142521.1:41935964-42208464 GCF_964205215.1 Stylophora pistillata
AGCTGGGATAATTGAACCGGAAGTGTGAAATTTTTCCAGTAGAAATCAAGCGTTAGATACCCAGGTAATAACAACTTAAATGTTTATATTGCGCAAAATACATGTAAATATATGATCAAATGCGTATGGAGGTGTCTAAAGGGTAAAGAGCTTACTTTTGCAAAGTAAATGGCTCAGAAGAAGAGGTCTACAAAATTTATGTTTTTTCATGCTCGGTCAAATGTGTAGATAGTCACGGTCGCTGATTTTGCCTTTTACCAAAAAATTGCTATCAAATCCGGTACTTGGTTGGGGCATTTAAAATCAGTTTTGGCCCTGGGGTATGGGTGTTACTTGCGCAACACGTTTTATTCTTTGTTTTTGTTATCAGTTTGTTATGTTAATGCTATAAACTTGTATTCGGGCTGAATGGCCTTCATTTTTGTGATTTTTTTAAGTTTGCTTTAAAACGTACTAGGTCCAACCACAATTACAAACTGCAGGTTAAATTGGCAAAATGTAATTAGTATAAATACTCTTTTTTGGTTAAAATCATTCGTGAATGGAATGACCTGCCCGCCAATGTCGTTGAGATGGGTAACTTAACACGTTTCAAAACAGCTCTTGAATTACACATGCGTATTTCTTGGTGTTTATCCATCTTAGATTTTATTATAAGCATACATTTTTAAATTTTAATCCGTCTCAGATTTTATTAAAGCATACTTTTTTAAATTTTATTTCTTTGGAAGTTTATTTACATAGGGTTAACCTCTTAAACTTCCTTTTTAGGGTAATATTTGTGTTGTTTATTCTTTGATACCTTAAATAAAGTATGTATGTATGTATGTATGTATGCATGTATGCATGTATGCATGTATGCATGTATGCATGTATGCATGTTTGCATGTATGCATGTATGCATGTATGTATGTATGTATCTTACATTTAAGTTTTATTATTCACGCCGTGATAGCTAGGAATCAAATTTCGTTCTATAACCTTTAAATCGATACAATCAGCCACTACAACGTTTTTATTGGTGAAGCTACGCTATTCGTCGAAGCTACGTTATTCGTCGAACAATCGTGTCCAAGAGCTAGAGAACGGAATCTTACTCTCGACCGGGAGGGGACTGATTCGGAACGTCTTCAACGAATCAAACAAACGAGAAGCGCTAAGAAAGGCATCGTAACGAAAGTCCAAAACGAAATAAAGGAGCTGATGTTAGACTTGTCCAATGTCGAGCTTGTTAATAGGAAAATAAAGGAATTAAAGATTATTTCGAAGAATTCGAAGCCGCTCACGCTACTTTCCACGACCAACTTAAAGACGAGCGCGATATCGAGCTTTCTGACGATTATTACAATGCTGTCAAACAATCGCTGTCTGAGATAGCTGGAGATGTCGCATCTTGGGTCCCAGCGCCAATCGTTGTTCCGGATGGTCATGATTTATCTTTATTTCCAACGCGGTCTTCGATGACGTTACCCCTAAGGATTCTGTTAGTAACATTGGATCCCGTCGCGGTTCGGATCCTTCCCGGCTCGTTAAATCGGTTACTTCGAAAGCGTCTCCATCGACTTCCTTTTTTATCAGCTAGGGCAAAAGCTGCCACGAGGAGAGCGACCCTAGAAGCCGAAGCGGCCGGTTTGAAAAGATTATAAGCTATCCAAAAAGAGGAGCTTACGTTGCAGTTGAGAAAGAAGACTGTGGAACTCCAAACAGAAATCGCAAAAGCACAAGCGGAAGAAACTGTTTACGCAGAATTCGAAGCGCGTAGCGTCAGGGACTTCCGAAACCCTAGTTAGATTGGTGGTCCTCAGCCTCCCATATTTCATGAAAGACTAAAGAGCTACAGCCTACCGTTAAGCTAGCATCAGAAAAGGCAGAAAATGTCCATCGAGTTCTGGAAGAAGGGGCAGATCAACGAAAGGAGCGAAATCCTGATGCAAAGAGTTTTGTTCCTGTCGGCTTGGTGGAAACAGACCTAAAACCTCGCCTAGAATTACTGAACCCTAAAGTTGAAGAAGCAAACGTGGCTATTTCTCACGAACCAAACGTAACTGTAAACTTGGTCCATCAGTTACTAAAGGCCCAGTTCCAACAGACTTGCCGGATGGAGGAACTTATTCACAAACAACAAGAACTGAAGTACATTAGCCCACACCTTACCTGAGCCAGAAGTGCCTACCTTTAACGGTAATCCAATAGAGTATTGGACCTTTGTACGAGCCTTTGAAACTCTGATTGAAAGCAAAACTACTAGCGAGAGCACCCGACTCTACTATCTAATCCAAGTCAGGGTGCATTCGATATATTCGTTATCATCTTTGTGTGCTTTGGTTTTGAGAGCTGATTGGCACAGTTAAATAAGGTTGGAGTTATTGTTTATTTCCCATGTGGGATTGGTTATTGTCGTTTAAGAAACCCGTTAACAAGAGGAACTCTGAAAGTTATTATTGTAGCAGAATCAATAACTCAGGACGTTAAGCAAACGCAACTTTATTCCTTGCTTCGTGTACTTATGACCTGCGCACTTCACTCCAGGTGCGCAATGCGTACATACAATATCCCTCCTTTCCTAAGAAAGCATAAATGCAAACACAGAGCAGGAAACAACGGTGGTAGTAATAAACCAAGCTAGGCTCACAATGAAACTTATTTAGGCAGTCATTTCGGAAAGTTACGTCCTAGCGCAAAAGAGAGTCGTTAAGATATTGGGGAGCACGCGGTTCTCGGAAAGGCCTGCCAACATGTTCTGTGTTCCTTAATGTAACACTCCGATGACTAGGAACACTCCCTACTTGAGCAAGTCTTTTAACGGGTTCAGTGCCCCTCGACGAGGGAATAACTTTTTTGACCATGGACCAGTTCCTAAACAATCGTGCCTATCCTCTTGCAAGTTCGACGCTGACTCCCTTTTTCTTGTCGACAGTAAAGGGTCTAGGGTCATATCTTGTGATTAGCTTGTTTTGACGTTTCTAAAGCAGCAAAACCTGATCTCCCTGGCGAATGTCGGAAGGGGTGGAGTTGTGACGTTTATCCATATATGTCTTTGCCTTTGATTTTCTCAAGTTGTCATTGGCGCAGGCAATATGAACAAGATTTGAAGTGCGAGGGAGATTTAGACAGGGAATCTTGGTTCTGATGTGACGATTCATCATCAGGGATGGGGGTGAGACCCCAGTGGAGGAGTGAGGAGTGGTTCGATAATTCATTAAGAACACAAACAGTTCCAAGCGCCAGTTCTTTCCTTCTACAGTAGCAATTCGAATAGTCTTCTCCAGGGTTTGTTGAATCGCTCTACTTGGGCGTTAGCAGCTGGCCAAGGGGGCGTAATTTAGCGATGCTTGATACTAAGCTGTTTGCACCATGCTTTGAACTCTTCTGATCCGAAGGGGACGTTGTCAGATGTAATGACTTCAGGAATACCATGTGTTGCAAACATTTGATTAAGGTGGGTAATCGCTGTGGCCGCAGAACCTGAGTGTGTAACATGGACTTCTGGATACCTTGACGTTTCATCAACTGCAACAAAGAGATACTCTCCTGATGGGAATGGGCCACAGTAGTCAATGTGGATTGTGTGCCACACTTGCTTTGGTGGATCTGTCATTCTGAGAGGCTCTGGAGGAGGAGTTGGGCGAACGATTTGGCAACCAAGGCATTCGCGCACATGTCTCTCTGCTTGAGTATCAATGCCAGGCCCCCAGACTCGTTGTCTGAGATGCTGTTTAACTTTAGTGATGCCCTGGTGCCCCTCATGTGCTAATTGAAGAATGCGTGGGCGCAACGCTTCTGGAATCACAATACGATTGTTTTGGAGAAGAATGCCGCGTTTCTGGCAAAGTTCTTCCTTTAGATCAGCAAAGGGCGCGGGTGCAGCTGACCAGCTCCCAGTGTCCAGGCACTCCTTGATTATCTTCAAGGTGGGGTCAGATTCGAAAGCGACAAGAAGCTCCTGAAGAGTGATGGCAGAAGGAAGGGAATCAACTATAATGGAGTTGTCGTAGTCCTCAAGAGGATTTCTGGGTGTATTGGTAGGGACGGGTTTGCGCGACAGGAAGTCGAAACCATTTTGGATGCCAGGTTGGTAAACAATACGTGGGTTGTAGTTTTGGAGCCGTAAACGCCAACGTTCAATTCTCGGTGAAGGGTTCCCACGGCCGTTTAGGAGAACTTCCAGCGGTTTGTGATCTCCTACTAAGTCGAACTGGCTACCGTAGATGTAAAAATGAAACTTCTCACATGCCCATACTCTAGATAAGGCTTCTCTCTCCGTTCGGCTGTAGCGCTGTTCAACGGGTGATAGACTGCGGCTTGCATATGCAACGGGCCGGATAGAACCAGCGGGGTGTTTCTGACTCAAGGCGCCACCGATCCTAATCTTGCAAGCATCATGGCGTACTTGGGTGGGGAGGGAGGGATCAAAATGGGCCAGAACCGTGTCACTAGATATGAGGTCACGCAGCTTGTTAGAGGCTTCAGATTGCTCTGGGCCCCAAGACCACGCACAGTTTTTGTCTGTGATCCTTCGTATTGGCTCTGTCATAGTAGCTAGGTTTGGAAGGAAATGGGCGACGGTATTTACTAATCCCAGAAAGCCTCTTGCTTTTGTGGCTGTGTTGGGTGGCTGCATGTGCTTGATTCCGTGTATTCGATCCTTGTCGGGGATACGCCTTGTGCTGAGATGTGAAATCCATAATAGTTCAGTTCTGGGACGCCAAATAGACACTTAGCTGGGTTGACTGTGAGGTTTTTTTCTTGGAGCCGTAGCAACACATTTTCTAGGGATTTATCATTTTCTTCCTTAGTGGTACCGTGGACGAGAATGTCATCAGTAATGTTTTTTACATTATAACATCCCTCGAGGACTTGTCCAATTACGTGTTGGCATATTTCAGAGCCTACTGATGCTCCATATGCCAGACGCTTGTAACAGCGGAGGCCAACGTGTGTTTTGAATGCTGTCAAGTGACGAGACGATTCACCAAGTTTAATTTGGTGATAGCATTCCTTAAGATCCATTTTGGAAAAGAACTTGGAGCCGTTTAGATCTTGGAGAATTTCTTCGGCTGTGGGGTATGGGTGGTGCGTACGGCGGAGAGCTTCGTTGGGCTTGCACATGTTTACACACAGCCGTATGTCACCATTCGGCTTGTCGACAATGACAAGTGGGGAGACCCATGGCGTCGGGCCCGTAACCTGTTCGATGATATCTTGATCTTCAAGCTGTTTTAGCTTGGCTTCTACCTTGGCTCGGTAATGTAAGGGTGTAGGACGGGAATGTTGTACCACCGGTCGTACAGTTGGGTCGATGTTGAGCTCAAGGTGGTAAGCTTTTAGTTTCCCGATTTTGCCACTGAACACTGCTGGGAACTTCTGTAACAGGTACTGGTATTCCGCGTGGTAAGGGGTATGTTCTGTAGTTGTGAAGGCCGCGATATGCAACATTCCTAGCCGGGTTGAGGATTCACGACTCAAGAAACAGCCAGCATTTCTTGCTTTGAGTACCAGGAATCTTGCTAGGTCCATGTGCCCTGACGGACTACTGATCAGTCCAAAAAACGATCCAGCAAGGGGGATCGGGGCAGGGTTGTCTTGTCCATATGGGCGAAGTTTCACACTGGTTGGTTTTAAGGGCACTGTTTTAGCGGCATTGATCGCCTCATATGTTGCATAGTCGATGGTGTTCGCCGTTGCACCAGAATCAATACAAACTTTGAACTGGGGTACCTTCAATGGTAAGTGTGATGTCTGCTTTTGCTTGGTTAGGGTTAAGGTGAAATGCCTCATGACAGTCATCTTCATCAGAAGAATTACAAACATACCGGGCCTTCGGTGTCGATGCCTGTGCGCCATTTGGGTGGCCTGGGGTTTTGGTTCTTTCCATACACATGCGTCCAAAATGGTGCAGGATTCCGCAGTGAGAACCATGTCTTACGAAAAGCAGGGCATCTGGGAGTTCGCGGCTGGTCGTCTCGCTGGTTACCACAATGTGTACATTGTTGCTGTTTCTCCGAAGTAAAATTCACTTGGTCTTCTTCGCTGACGGTTGGCGTTGTTAGTTGGTGAGCGTTGTCCGAGCCTTCCTGGGACGAGGTTTTTCTCAATGTTCGCCGCTTGGAAATTTGCCGACTCCATGGAGCGAGCAATATCCAACAACGAACCAAGAGAAGCAGTAGATTTTTCACGAAGGAGGCGTCGGCAAAGCGTGTTGGAATGACAATGTTCAATGAACTGGTCCTTAATAACCTCATCGAGCGAGTATTTATCAAAATCACAATGCTCGCCCAGTCGGCGTAATCGTGTGACGTATTGGGCAATCGATTCGTTTGGCATTTGATGAGCCTGGCGAAAGGTGTGTCTTTCGAACTGTAAGCTCTTCTGAGAAGAGAAGTACGTGTTGAGCGCAGTAAGTGCCTCCATGTAAGTGGTTCCAGTGTCCGATAAGGTAGCTAAGATGTCTTGAACAGCCGGCCCGGCAAGATGAAGTAGCAAAGCTCGTTTGCGATTGTCAACAGTAACTCCACGGGCATCGATGTAATATTGTAGTCGTGTTTTCCATCTGTCCCAGCGGGGACCAACACTGCCGGTCTGTTCGAAAGGATCGAACAGTGGTATTGATGTGATCTCGGACATACTCATCGCCAAAATATTGTAGCAGAATCAATAACTCAGGAAGTTAAGCAAACGCAACTTCATTCCTTGCCTTTTGTACTTATGACCTGCGCACTTCACTCCAGGTTCGCAATGCGTACTTCACTCCAGGTGCGCAATGCGTACATACAATAGTTATTTCTTAATCAGTAAAACAAGGTACACCAACAGATGATGAAATAGAAGAATTAGGCAGCGAAATTGCTGAAAAGTGGAAGAAGCTCGGGCAAGGAGCCAAAACTACAGGATATAAAACAAAGAAATGAGGAGCTGTGTGTGAGAGAGGATACCGCATGTTAATTCACTGGAAACAGGAGAATGGTTCTGCAGCAACTTACCAAACTTTGAATGCAGCATTACAGCATACACCCGTGCAGAGGAAAGACTTGGCAGAAAAAATTTGTTACAAAGATGGTGACGTCAAACAAAGTCCGCATAACGTCAGGCCACTATTCCCCGGTACGGTGCGTACATTCAAAGAAGTCAAGAAGTTAGCAAACCACCGTATTTATTTGTTTAAGCGCCCAGGGCGCTTACTTAATTTTAGGACTTTCAGGATGGACGCTTATTCGAGGTGGGGGTTTATTCGAGGCTGGGCGCTTACTAAATTTTCACCATTTTCAGTAAGCAAAAAGTTTATTTTGCAACAAAACAATAACTAAGAACAAAACATGACAAAATATTAAAGCATATAAATTGTAACTGTTCATTGTTCGGTTTATGCCCAGGACTAACAACTCATTGTTTGGTCTTCGCAGAAGACTCTTTAGCTATCATAATTCTCAATCAACTTCAATGTCATCGTCGCACTTTATTATAATTTTTTTTTTGGGAGGGGGGGGTGAGCGCTTATTCGAGGTTGGGCGCTTAATAAGTATTTTTTGGGGTAGGGGGATGGCGGTGGGCATTTATTCGAGGCTAGGCGCTTATTGACTTTTTTTACCTTCAGGGTGGGCGCTTATTCGAGGTTGGGCGCTTAATAAGTATTTTTTGGGGTAGGGGGATGGCGGTGGGCATTTATTCGAGGCTAGGCGCTTATTGACTTTTTCTACCTTCAGGGTGGGTGCTTATTCGAGGTTGGGCGCTTAATCGAATAAATACGGTCTTTTAGAATTCTTGAAAGTGCTGTCTCTCGCAATAAATGAATTTTAAGATCTCTGTGAGGATAGGAAAATATATGTAGTGATCATTTTGTATAATTGTTTATTCCGTTTAAAATGAAGTGGAAACCAAGATGTTGACTGCACTGAATTGATGATCCTCTTTTCTTTTTTCTCTGCTCAGAAGCAGTTTCTGAAGTAAACAGTTTTGATCTGAAGAATTGCCAGAGGAAGCTTGCAGAGCATTATCAGAGAACAGGCAAGATACCCACAACTGCGTGGTCTTCGATATGTCAGGTGAATCTTGATGAGATCTACACTCGACTGTCCTGGGTGAAAAGAGAAGAAACCGCAACTGGGTCATCACCCAAGAAAATGGGTCATTACACTGAAATGTTTGCCGAGAAATCTGGGAGCGGGGCGCCGCCCAAGAAGAGGATCATTGCACAAGGAGACACTGGAATTGGAAGAACTACTTTCGTGAAAAAAATGCTGGTGGATTTGTCAAATCTTGACAAAACAAAGCTGGATGAAGAACAGAAAAATGCGCTGAGGAGATTTGACCTTGTTCTTGCTGTTGATCTCAAAGAAGTGTCCCACTGCCAGACTTTTACGGACGTCTTACGTAATTCCCGTCTTTTTTCAAGAGACAACGACAAATTCTTTGATGATCTTAACAGTTACATTCAAAAGAACCAAGAGAGAGTTCTGCTCGTGTTTGATGGCTACGACGAGTATCGCACCGGAAGCAAAGCAAAAGAACAGTATGGCAACAGAAGCGACTCGCCAGTATTCCAAATCTTTCACAGAACCATTCTGAGAGACTGTACTGTCTTGGTAACCACTCGATCATCAAGAGCTGACGAGCTACGAGGATCTGCCGACATTCAAGCAGAGTTCACCGGGTTCAATAAGTTGGACAGGAAGGTTTTTATGACGAAAATGTTGAAAAGCTAAACAGAAGCGGACCAGCTGCTCGGGTTCCTCAAGTCGAAGGGAATGGCAGACCTAGTGAGGGTTCCCCTATTGAATCTTTTTTCCTGCTTGCTGTGGAGGGAAGAAAAGAACGAGCTGGAGAAAGGTACAAAAAATAGAACTAAATTGTATCAAGCAATTGTCAGATTCATTTTACAGCACAGTCACAGAAAGCATTCTCCGACCCTGGCCTCTAAGGTAAAAGAAGAGAACTACGAAGATATTTTGGCCGAAATAGGAAAAGTAGCTTTGGAAGGCCTACTGAAGGGTGATCTGTTATTTGATTATGATAAATTGTCAAAGGCACTTCGTGGAGAGAAAAGTGTCTCAACTGGTCTTCTTCAGTCATTCGAGTACGGCCCTAGTGTTGAACCTAAAGGGATGGTATCATTTATTCACAAGAGTATTCAAGAGTATTTAGCGGCATGGTACGTCACCAACAAATGTGTCCCTAAGGGAAACCTGTGAGGAATGGAAGAACATGCTCGCACCTCGGAGAAATGTGAAGAGTTAGAAAATGTATTCCACTTCATTTGTGGTTTGTCTGACGATGGAGCAATTAATATTCTTAAACACTTGAAGTCAGTCAGAATCTCTAATTCAGGGCTGGACTATTCAAAGGCAATACCAGAAAAAGAGACATATGAGTCACTGCCTGACATCACTTATGAGCAGGAGAAGTTTAACGGCCTTGTTTACCGTTGCTTTGAAGAAGTTCAGTCCAAAGCTAAGCTCTTAGATCTCTGTTTGGATTGCTTTGGACGAGTCGTCCCGATGGACTGTGATCTTAGAGAACTCCTAGAAGAGTCGGAGGTCGATATTACTCGGTTGATACATTCAGAAGTTACATTTCAGATCATCTTTGACGTATAACCCGTTTTACGAAGAATACGTTGAAGAAGGCGGTGTAACGTTGCTCTTAGAAGATTTTGGTTGCAAAGATTTAGTGGTGAAGATAACTGAGACTGCTGGACCTATCACGCTAAGAGACTTTTTCGTGGAGTATTGTAAAGAAGGATGTGACTGTTGCAGTTTCAATTCCTTTCTTAGTCTTAACAATGGACGGTTTCAGTTTTACTTAACAGAGTTAACACTTAATTGTGAGCACCATACTAAACTATTTACTGGAACTAAAGCGTCCTGCCCACAATCTCGCTCTGAGGACAGGTCTGCGGAAAAATCATGTTTACAATTCTTAAAAGTTTTGAAATGTATTTGCAGAGGCGGAGAAAGTTTTCAAATGATAGATAGGTTCTGTGCATTGCTGCAATCTGTACCAAACCCAAGCAAGTGCGTGTTGAATGTTGGTTATTCAGTAACAGACTACGAAGAATACGATTGTGAAGAGTATCGAGTAACAACCGCTGAGGCAGAGAAACTTGCTCAGGCACTTCGGCCATTTACCAGGATCGAAAGTGTTGCGCTTGACGTTAGAAATTGCTCTGCAGCAGCAGTGGAGACACTGGTTACCATTGTCACTCGCAAAACTGTTGAGGAACTAATCCTACATGGAATCACTTTGACTCCAGCAGCAGCCGCGGCGCTTAGTCTGTCGCTTCCAGAAATGTCATCATTGAAAGAACTTCTTTTAACTGAAATGGATGTTAGCAATTTGCAGAAGGACAAAGTAAGTGCGCTCTTAAACGTGTTTCTCGAAATGACGAGTTTTCTCCGGTTTCATTGTTTCACCCTTAAAGGTTGGCCTGCTCCACTCTCTGTTATTTCCAATGACGTTCTCAGTTTGAACCTGAGAATTAATGGCATCACCACTGATGAACACGATTTAGTTGGTTTTCTTGAGGGCCTTAGATTTACTCCTCGCTGGAACCATTTAGTATGTGAGTCACTGACCTGTACAGGTTGTTCGGAACAAGGTAACATAATGATTGACTCATCATTGGCTTGCGAGAAACTGGAACCGGCAGGAATAAATCTGTCTCCCGCAGTGGCCGCGGCGCTCGGTCGGTCACTTTCTGATATGTCGTCCTTGAAATTCCTTGAATTAACTGGACAGTATAAAGATGTTGTCAACATAGATGGTGGGGTAATTAAGGCACTGTTTGGTGGATTCAAGACAGCATCGGCTTTACAACGTCTTAAATTCTCTTTTTTCAACGTGAAAGGTTGTCTGGCTTCACTTACCAAAAGCTTGCGTTTCTTTACCGGTTTGACCGAGTTATTGCTCTCAAGGTTAAATTTGGATGAACACGACTTGAACAATCTCCTCGGGAGCTTTCAATTCATCTCTCTTCTTGAGTCTCTAGACCTGTCGCGCAATCCACTAGGTGTCGCACTGAGATCTATCGTGCCGTACGTCATCGATTTGTCTAAACTGGGTCGTTTATGGATCAAGGAAACATCTTCTGACGAAGATTTGAATTACGTTAAAGAGGCAATTCGACAGGCAAGACCTGACATTCATGTTGACATTTAGGAACACAAGTTCACTTTCGAGTCAAAGCTCAACACAAGCAGAACTTAGGATTCAAGCTAAAGTTACACATTCTTCCAGTTGAATTATGGTCAGAACTGAATGCTTTCGAAAGACAAATTTACTCTCCAGTGTTCCACTTATTCTATTATCCCGGCGGAGGAGAATGAACTCAACAAAAAAAGTTAATATGCAAATTTTCTCTATGAGCCGTGAATAGAGCTCATAGATATTTAAGACTCTTTTTTTGCTGCTTTAAACTTTTATGATTTACCCTACTAAATTTAAAGGAGAGGAAATCTGAGCTAAATTCAAAAATATGATATTAAACTGGCGACCGAAACAAGAAAAGAAAAAGAGGCTTCTTTTTTTGCTTTTTGTTCCACTTAAAACATGTAAAAATTTTAAAATCTTTTATATGAAGTTCATGAAGGTAACTGACAAGAGAAACAACAAGATGTTCTAAAATACGTTCCTTTAGCATAAATGAACAAGTAGGATTGAAACTCTTTATTATTAAAAGAATTTTCCTTAAATTGAGTCAAGAGAGCAAACCATTTTCATGGTATGTATTTTTCTGTATCAGTAAGGAAATGTTTATCTCCTAAATGCTGTTTTATGGTATCTTCAAGCGTTAAAAAGTTTCAAAGTGCTCAGTAAAGGCGTCACCCATGGGTTGGCCATATAAATTTCGTCAATAATTTAGTCCGCCTTTTGTGTATTGGGTGGAATTTTTTAAATATGTATGACATTTTTGCCGGCCGTGCTAAAAGTTTGCCGAGACTACAACATTTTTATATTTCCATACTCCTATACCATATTTAAGTTCTCAGTGTAAGAACCGTTAAAAATGAAAAACGTATGCGAAATTTTCTCAGAAAGTATCGATTTAAATATGCGATGCAAAAGAAATTCCCAAGACATGAGATTTGTGGAAAGACGAGCAGAGAAATTTGTGCTATTTCTGATGATCGGTGCTGTTAATAAAGGGCATTCCATGACTACATGTGCCTGCTGTTGTACCCTGCTCAATTGACAGGCCGGGGACAGGGAAAGAAATTAATCGTTTATATATATCTTATTAGACGTGCTGTTGTGTAGTATGATTTTTACGAGTTGTGCCGTATTTTGACGAGCCCGTAGGGCGAGTTAAAATACAAACAACGAGTAAAAATACTCGGCGGTACTACACAACAGCACGTCTACTTTATTATCAAACACGCCAAATCGTTATTTCGGTGCGGGCGAATTTTGCGGATATTTCTGGAGTACAAATATGGTGTGACATCTGTACTCATCTCGCGCGCTATTTGTACTCTAAGAAGCACAGTTGGATAATAAGCACCTGTAGTGAATGTGTATCAAATGTATTTGTAGACAAAACTTTCCCACTTTGTACGCTTTTTACACCGAGCGCAATGGATTGTACCTACTCTTGTAGCCTACGTTAACCGCACCCTATCTTTGGTACAGTAAAATCTAATAGATCTACATTGAAGGTTTTACCGTATTATGGTTGTTCAAGAAATTTGGCGGAAATTCATGGCCAGTTTAATAATTCAGTGTCGACCACATGTAAAACTAAAATGGAATTAGACAAGCTTACTAGCTTATATGACTTAAATTTGTTTTCCTTAAATACAACCTTAGGTCATAACTTGAACCCCAACGATTACTCCTCTGACAGAATAATTAGTCGATATTTCTCCCCCCATAGTTTTAAGAAAATGAAAATGAAGTTATGAAAAGATGAGACTATCTCTTGCTTTTCTGTTTTCATAACAACGTAGTCAGTCTTAATCGTAACCTGGAAAATCTTCAAACTCAACTTTTACATGAAGTAGATTTTCATTTTAATGTCATCGGCGTTACTGAACCAAAAATCACCGATGCTAATTCACAAATTTGCACAGCACATATACCTGGCTACGTATTTGAATATGTTCCAACGCCTCTGGCGTCTGGGGGGTGTTGGAGTGTTTATTGACGAATCGCTTGATTATCGTATCTTAGAAAAAACCTCTAATGAAGCTTCTCGAGTATTGCTAACTGAGTTCTCCTTTGTGAATAAGAAAGATGTTATCTGCGGAATCTTTTACAGACAATATAACTCACCGGAAATCTTTCAATCATATTTTGATGAGACTATCAAAACACGTGCGTCTTTTGGGAAACACTGATTAATCATGGCTGATTTTAACATTGACCTTCTCAATTGCGCATCTTCTTAGTGTAGTCGCAGCTTTTTGTCTTCCCTCCAAAGTTGTTTCCTCTTTCCCTCAATTGACAAACCAACACATGTTCGTTCTACTTCCGCCACCCTAATTGACAACATCTATATTAATAATCTTGATCAACTTGTGGCTTGTGGAAATATAATTTCAGATACAATTCTGTATTCTTAAAGTGCACCTAAACCCAAAAAAGTTTTTTCGCTTAACGAAATAAGCTTCTTTTTTGGAGTATTTCTGTGCAAAAATTTTTCAATTTACTCAAATGTTTAATTTTCTGTGCCCAGTCAAAGTACGGAAAATCGGCCGCCATCTTGCCCCACGACCGAGAATAAAGAGGAATGGCTCTAGCGGGTAATGTGACGTCAAATCGAGAACACGAAAGTCTGCATTTCACACATTTTCACTTGTTTGGGAAGGTTGTCGTCGATATTGTCCGAAATATGCCGACTAGGTGTGTTGTATGAGGAATGTATGAAGCGCGAAACCCTCTTGTAAATTTCGCACGTTGCTACCTCTTCCAGCAACACACTCGGTCGGCATATTTTCGGAATTTATCGACTACAACCTTCTCAAACAAGTGAAAATGTGTGAAATGCAGACTTTCGTGTTTTCGATTTGACGTCACATTACCCGCTAGAGCCATTCCTCTTTAAACTCGGTGGCGGGGCAAGAGGGCGGCTGATTTTCCGTATTTTGACTGGGCACAGAAAATTGAAGATTTGAGCAAATAAAAAAATTTTTGCACAGAAATACTCCAAAAAATACCCTTATTTCGTTAAATGAAAAAAAATTTTTGGGTTTAGGTGCACTTTAAATCTATGAAGGATAAAACTAAGATAAAAAAGTTGAAAGTAGGGGACCTCTTCAAATTCTCTAGGGTCAGTTTTAATGCTGATCTCTCTAATGTGGATTGGAATGCACTCTTAAATAAAAATGCGTGTAACGCGGACAATTTATTCCCTTCTTTTTATAACAAGTTTATCAAATTAATAAATAAACATGCGCCTATGAAAATAATTTCAAACCGCAAAGCAAAACAATTCTATAAACCATGGGTTACCAAAGGTCTAAGAATTTCCGTTAAAATTAAAAATAAGTTACATGCGTCTGGTAACACCGCCAATTATAAAATCTATAGAAACAAAATTTGTACTTTAACGTGTTTAAGTGAGCAGCAATATTACTCTAAATTTTTTAATGATAACCTAAATAATATGAAAATAACATGGGAAGGAATAAACAATGTACTTGCACGTAAATTGAGGAACACAAAACCTATTGCTTTTATTAAGGACCCTAATAACAACGATTCTGCCACCAGCGACCCAAGTAGAATAGCTAATGTTCTTAATGACCATTTCGCTTCAGTTGGACCTAAACTGGCAAATAAGCTACCAACCGTTCAGCATAACTATTTCGAATTTTCTAAAAAAATCTAACTATCTTGACTCTTCGTTTGCCTTCATCCTTGTTACCCCAGCTGAAGTTGAATCGAAAATTATGCACATACCAATTAGTCACCACGTGGTCTCATCTCGTGGTCCTCCATCTCGGGCCATGGTAGCCAACTCGGCCAAAATTGATCAACAATCCTATTTTAAAGCGTAAAGGCTGATAGTTTCTAAAGAAACTGTTTGGATCTGCGTCGGTGGGGGTAACGAAATAATTTGAATATATCAACAAAGTTAAAATGGTCAATTGGCCACCGTTTCGATTATAAAAGCTGACGTTTCGAGCGTTAGCCCTTCTTCGGAGCGAAGAGAACGAGAGAATATGGGTGGTTACCAGTTTGCTTGGCTCCCAGGTATTTACAGAAAAAGATGAGAGGATGCGGGGAGGCTAAAACCAATGTGTATCATAGTATTCACTTCGATATACAAAAGTCATGTATATTTTTCGTTTTTAGGGCGGATTTATACGAACCCTAACTTCAGTTGCATACTATTCTTCTCACATTTCCTAATAAACTGACCTATATTTATTGGACACATCTATATCACAGACACTGGGGAAGGTTCTCAGAGGGGTCACCTTTGATACTTTTATAACTATAAATAAAGTAATATAGCTTTCACTGCAATTCAAAGTGATTTAATTTTTGAAATACAGTTAACTTCTCCAATGACCACACAACACCTGTGCAAAGCATGTCAATTATATATAACAAACATGGACAGTTGAAAATTGATTTCAATACTTTAATACTGCAAGCAATGTGTTTCTTACCATCATTTTTCTGTGTTTGCTACCGATTTACAGACTCAAGTGGCTGTAATGAAAAAACAAATTCAAACAATTTTACCTTACTTCTTAAAGCAAGAAATCACAAGACTAAACAACAAGTGTAGAAACTTAGACATAGGCTAAATCTCTGATTAAAAAATAAGACTACCTCCCTCTGCAAAAAAAATATACCACTGTCTTTGATGCCATCCTGTTACTCCTATATTTTTTCACTTTTCTTTGCTTTTTTTTTGTAAACACATATCATACTTATTTATTTATTTATTTATTGCAATTTAATGGAAGAAATGCACGGATGCAGGTATGATACAGTTAATTAATTAAGAAAAAAAAATGCAATAAGGAGAGTCTGCAAAAGAGTCCCAGACCCCATGTAACAGCAGATCACCTAATACATCTAGTACGAATGAGATATTATGTTATAATAAAGAAAAATAAAATAATGATTTACCCATAAGAAAATTCTTCACTTTAAATTTAAAATTCCCAGTACAGTTTGCAGTGCGAATGTCAACAGGCAACACATTCCAAGAATCTACTATTCGACGGAAATAGGAATATTTAAGGGAATTAGTCCTTGCCTATTTTTTCTTTAACATCAGATGATCATAATGTGTTAAGGAATAATAATCTAAACTAGAGTAAAAATCCACAAAAGGTGAAACATCAATGTCAACAAACCCTTTCAGTGCCTTAAAAAAGAAAGTAACGTCAATTAAAACTCTTCTGTCTTCCAAAGATAATAGATTTAACTTCTCAAGACTAGCTGCATAGCTATCCTTAGTTTTCCCAATGAGAAGAGTTTCCAAGAAAACCCAAACAAACTGAAAGAGTATTTGCAAGAAAGTTAACCAAATGAGCAGTGGTATTGAATTGGAGCTGGCTTGGAGCAATTAAGTGACCTTAATGACTTCTGCACCCCATTCTTTTTTCCCTGGTCTATGTGAACTAGATTTTGAGCACAGAATGCAATTCCTCACCAAACATCTGCTAGGATGATTCACTCAAAAGTGTGCATGATCATCTCTTGCTGAGGTAGCACACTTCTCTTCAATGTTTTTATTACTACACATATGGGAGCTTTGGTAAGATTGTGGAAAGGAGGGACAACGTTTGAACAGCTGGGAGGGACCAAAATGACAGTGTGGTAGCCATTTATTCCCACTTGGATGGCAAAGTCTTGGGAACCTTCTCCTGGACATTTATAAGTCTGGGCGTCCAAAAGGGTCCATTTTAGGCCACTATTTCCCAGCGAGTTGGCTAAAAATTATGATACTATGAGGGAGAATACAAACACTGAATTAATGAGTAGAGTAGCTTTTATGTAACTAACTATATAAACATTATACATAGTAATGTTGCCTCTGTGATGATGTCTGTGTGGTCTTGTTTGATTTTTACCTTTGCCTTGCTCTAAAAATGAAATTGTGCCGAGGACAACATTAAATTTTGGGGTACGGTCCTGTGATTTCTAACATAGTATCTTTAATGCAATTACTGATGGTGAAGGAGTTGTTTTACTTCAATTAAAAAATCATGATGTAGAACACGGGAATCAATGAAACGATCAGTGTCTAATCATGAACTAGCTCTTCGTCAGTGACAAGTTCGCAAAATTAATATTGGTGAAGGATACTTCATATAACAGTTTCTGTAAACCACCATACCAAAAAACATGGCGACTGGTATATTCAACCAGAACTCTTTGCGCGAGAAAATCCTGGAACCACTCATAAAAACAAGCGGTAAAGATCCGAAAAATTTAAACCTTACATATGTTGTCGTTTTGTGAAATATTGCTTTCTCAAGTGCCTTAGCCTAAATGTGCAGGTGCCATCTTTGTCTGTTAGTGGATTGAATCTAGTGGGTGAACACCAGAAAAACTAGTAATATTGATACAAATAAAATGAGGGTTTAGTATAGGTATGCTGTGGTTTAGTTTTGTCGCTAGTTTGATTTTTTCACTTTTAATAGAGGCCAAATTGATAGTGACTCATTATCTCATCATAACTTAGGCTAGGAGCTAAATTTTATCTTTCTTTACACAAAATGCAATTTTCATTTGTATCATCGACAAAACCAAAGGAAAGGATGTTTACACCAAGGACAAAAATTAAGCACAACATATACCTTTTTATAACTATTGCATAATTTGCCAAGAAAATGTTTATGATGGAGCTTACTATAATTTATTTCATAGATACTGAGATTTACACACGACAAAAAGCCCGCCTAAAACTAGTACGTTAAATCCATTAGCTAATAGGGAACGCGAACGATGAATTTTCACTAGTGAAAAAACGCCGTTCGCCCAATCACAAACGCGAACGAACAAAATTCACTAGTGCACAATCGTGGCCCGCGAGTTTCACTCTAACTCTTGAATCCAACATGGCTAGTTCAACGTTTGCTTCTTTGGAAGGTTCCATTGAGACTTTTATTGAAGAACAAGAAAACCAGAACACGGTGAAGAAAATGAAACGAGACGTTGCTTTGTTTACAGAGTTCCTTCAAACAAAAGGAGATGCACGAAGTAAAATTGCTGAAATTCCTCCCGCCGAGCTGAATGAACTTTTGAGTGAATTAATTTTAAGCGTTCGCACAAAAGAAGTCATTTACGTCTACACAATTCGAATTTTTGCCTTCATTAAACATTTCAAAAGACAAAGAGAACTTTATATTTTAGTTTATAATAGCAATTGAATGGGTTTTCTAAACATGCGCGCCCGGACTGATGAAATTGACCAGCAATTTTTCTTTTCAAAAATCTCAATATCTATAAAATAAACAAATTACACCATGGAAAAGGCTTTGTACGATTTTATTCACTCGTTGAGGAGTATCAGAAAACTCACTCGTTCCCAGCGCTCACTTGTTCGTTTTCTGATACTCCTCAACTCGTGAATAAAAATCGTACGCGCGCATTTTCCATGGAGTAATCTCTATGTCCACACGAGAGACTGAATGTGTAGAAACTGGAACTGTTTAAGGGTCGATCGCTAACATTACAACTAACATTCACCATGCGCTTTTTTCTTACTCCTAATACGCATGTCCTACGATAACTCGACCGCTGACCTTGAACATTACACTTACCACCTCGTCTGCACTTTTGTTTACTTTGCTTTGCTGCTGGTTCTCATCCATGCTTGTATAAATGAGATTATTTTAAATAAGTAAGGGTGAAAGGATTGGTATTTTTTACACAAAGATAGTTGCAGAGAGTGCCTTTAATAATATATGGATCGCCAAACCCTCACAATGAACGCGGATCACCAGACACTCACAATGAACGTCAACAAGACTAAGTTCTTGCTAACACAGCTGGTAGGAGCAATAATTGCTAATAATAGGATATAGTCTGTGTTGAATTAAGTATTCATTTGTGTATTTATTTCATTTTAATGTTTGTAACACATAGTTGAAAAAGTATGTGATATGTCGTACCAAATCACATACATATTATTACATGACTCGGGAAGTCAGAGGGCCAATAACTAAAAATCAACCAATCAAAATGCTCTATTGCCGGTCAATATTCTCTCAGTATTGGACCGGGCACTGTCCCGAATGGTCCCGAATGATACCGCACTTGTGTCCCTTTGAACTTCAGTCGTGTAATAAATCTCTTATTAACCAAGCTTGCTCGGGACCTTACTGGAAGAATATCGGCCCTCGGTCTTTATTGTACGGAGCACGCTGCGCTCGGTCCGCACTGTCAAGACCTCGGGCCGATATTCTCCCAGTACGGCCCTCGCGCTTGGTTAATAAGATATATTTATCATATTCCTTATAATTTAGCTCAAGGGGCATTATTCTAAATAGACTAAACGAAAGAAAGTGGCATATGTCAGCCACTGATTTAAATAGAAAAGCACATATTGAGTGAAATGTAATTCTCCTGCAAATCTGTCCCCTTCTGGGTGAGCAAGGAGAATGATTTAATGCACTGTAACCCAACTGTTACTTGCTAGAGAGCATGGGAGAGAGCTCTATCCTTGACAAAAGAGACCAGATCTTCATCATACGTGTTAGCAGTTTATTATGTGAGTTAACTTTCCAGGATATGTGATGTTCAGGACATCAACCACACCAGAGGTTGAATTTTTGCGTTGTCCCATACATTTACCATGAATACATGTCTTCCGCTGTATCCATAATAGCCATCAGTGTAGACACTATGAAATTGTTACATGTAACATAATAAAAATCATTCTGGCGCTGGAAGAAAATCACAAATTTTCGTTCATTGAAACACCGACATTTGTGAGGCTCTGAAGAACGAAACATAACACAATAGAGGCTATTCTTATTCAATGACATGTAGATGAGTGGCCCGGTATTCTGCAATCTAGCCGTAACATCTAGTTTTGCCTGTCCCAAGCAAAATGAAAAAACGCTGTGTCTCCTATGTCCGGCAGCCGGGCAGTGTTTTCAAAATACTCCGTGTCAGGCAGTCAATTTCTTTTTTAATTTTCAGTTAATAATAACAAATCCTTCTTTATATGGCTGAAAACTTCACTATTTCCACCGTAGTGTGAGTTTTTGTGAGCTTGGCAACCGCTATGCCGGTATTCATAACTTTGAAGCTCACCGCAAGCTTCCGGACAGGAAATTGAAAATACTCCGTGTCCGGCAGTCGAATATTTTCCCGAATATTAAGTCATTACACTCAATATATTCGAGCTCTACCATCCTAGGTAGTGTTATTGTTGTTTACATGGCTAAAGAGTACGATTACCAGTTTTTAAACTGTCGTGAAATGCAGTGTTTTCTACGAGCTTCCGGACACGAAGCCGAAAATACTTCAGGTCCAGCAGTGAAATTTTTCCGAATTTTAAGTCGTTCTACTTAGTATATTCGAGCTATAACAGTTGACAGTTACTCGAGTTTCACGCACAACGCGATGAGCTTATGTTTCTGTTTCACTGTACATGTATTTGTATCAACACATGCATTTCCTTTTTTAATGTGTGTATCTATTTTCAGGGAAGTACGTAGCCTGGGAGGGTGGTTTGCGAGCGCCAGAGTCCGAGGGTATGCCCCCCTGAAAATTTCGAAGAATCATGTTAAAGTTCGCAACTTCGCATTCCTTGCATTCTGAGGTCTCATTACATCATATGTTTTCTAATAGTTTCTCTTTTTTAATACTCACTCCATCCTAACCCTAACCCTTTGTAGCCAGTCAGTACTGCGCACTGTCGAGAATTGTTTGTTTGTTTGTTTGTTTTGTTTCATGTAAGACATCAAAAAATGTAAAACATTTCGTAACTAATTATATGAGGTAAATTCAAAGTTTTATATCAACCGCCATTATGGTACGTATCTTTCTCATATCACTTGATGAAAAAGGGATGCTCTCATGAGCTTGTTACAAAGTGTCCGTGCATTAAGATCGAATTAGAATTTAGAACTGATGGTTTTTGTGGAGGGAGTGTTGGGAATAGGTTTAATGGTTTAGGTCGCCACAAGGGTAAAAAATTCGATAAAACTCAACAAATAGTTTAACCACATCTGTCCAGCCAAAACTACATACTTGCGAGCACAGTCTTACAATCCCATGATTCCCGAGAACAGGACAGGCACGTAACACGTGCTTACAGGTATCATGACTTTCCTAACAGGGAGGAAAACCGGAGAACCCGGAGTAAAACCCTCGGAGCAAGGACGAGATCAACAAACTCCACCCACTTATGACGCCGGGTCCAAGAATCGAACTCGTGCCACATTGGTGGGAGGCGAGCACTCTCACCATTGCGCCACTCCTGCTCCCTTACAACTTCGCAGCTGTAAAAATTAATGAAGGTGTTGGGAAAAGAATCTGAAAGGACTCAAAGACAAGGTATGTCATTCGTACTGAATAACATTAATTCGCATTCCATCGAGTGAGACTTATCATGTTTATAAACATTAGGGTGCTGAGACTGCGCAGTACGGACTGGAAATCACCCAATAGATTCGAGCTACACCATTTTATGTACACGAGATTGCTGGAATCCCCCTTCCGCTCTCCCACGGGCCATAAAGGGTTAGGGTTCGGGAGGAGTGAGTGTTAAAAAAGAGAAACTACCTTATTATACGTGCATCAAGAGTTCCGGAAGGTAATTCGCGCGCAATGCATTCTGGGATAGTCTCACAAAAAAAGTGGGCACCAAGCGTGACAATATGGCGTGTGTCTCTGTATTCAATGCGTTCTTTGAAGCGTGTCTTTATCTATAATACAGTCTTTTTGTTCTTGTAAGTGATATCAACTGGAAAATAATCTTCGTGGGTATTATATTCAAAAGGTAAGTTACAAATTTTAACTTTGTTTTAGCTGTTTTTAAGCTTTTAATGGTAGTAGATTCAATCCTGCGCGCGAGTGACATTCGCGAATACAAGAACTGTCAAAAGTCAAAGATTCTCATCGTATTTTTATTACTTTGCAGCCGTTTAATGACATGGTCTTTGGGCACAGAAATTGTGCAGTATTTGGGTGCCATAACAGTGGGAAAAAGCTTGAGAAATGGGCTTCACAGCAATGCGAAGTTCACGATTGTTTACACGGCACTCCGCCATGTGACTGTCCGCTGCCGTTCAAGCTATTTCCGTTCCCTACTGAACGCAAAAACAATGAGGGTAGAAAGCGCTGGATCCATCTTCTAAAGAGAAAAGGCCCGAAAGGAGAAGTCTGGCAACCTAATAATTCGTCGAGAGTCTGCAATGAGCACTTTGTTGATGGGAAACCCACGAAAGAAAACCCTGATCCTGTACTCAAAATGGGCTACGAGACAAAGTCTACTCGTAACCGTAAACCGCCTACTGATAGATCATCATTACTAGAAGAAATGAAACGTTTAAGAACTCAAGATAATACTCAAGATAATACACAAGATAATATTCAAGATGATACTCAAGATAATGCACATGATAGTCAAGATGCTCCTGTGATTCAAGAACCAAGTAGTTCCTCGTTTATAACAGAAGAAGAACATTGTACTACTGCCGGTCGACCCGACCATATCACTCACGATCATGCATATTCGTTTGGCTGGTACAACCTAGAAGATCCTGACTTCTGTATGAAAGAAAAATGCTTGCAGGAAAGACTCAAGCAGTTCAATGAGATCAAAGATCTCAAAGAAAAACTCCAAGAACTTGAAAGTGAACTCAAAGCATGTAAGATAAAACTCAAGGCCAGACAGCGTAAGGGACTAGAACATTCTGATTTGAAAACAAATTCATCTGTTCGTCTACTAACCGGCCTACCATCAAAACGAGTATTCAATAAGTTGTTTGAAGTAGTGAAGGGAAACATTAAAAAAGTAAACTACTGGAGTGGCCCAAAAAAATCTACTAAAAAAGGAAGAAACTTCAAAAAAACACCAAATAAGTTTGGCCCTAAAAGAGCTTTGTCAGAAAAAGGTGAGTTTCTTTTGACCTTAATGAAACTTCGACTTGGATCAACAAATGCTGACTTAGCACAGAGGTTTGGAATTTCAACTACAAATGTAACAAATGTTGTTACTACCTGGGTGAAAATCCTAGCAAGTGAACTTAAATGTTTGGTTTACAATCCCTCCATCGATGTTGTGAAAGCAACTTTGCCCGCAAAGTTTAAAAAGCCAGGCTACTCTAATGTACGCCACATCATTGATTGCACAGAAATATTTATTGAAACCCCAAGCGACCCAAACCTTAGAGCAGCTACGTGGTCAGACTACAAGCATCACAACACTGCTAAGCTGTTGGTATCAATAACACCACATGGTTTTTTCAATTTCTTATCCAAAGCATGGGGAGGGAGAACTTCAGATGTGCATCTGACAAGAGAATCATCATTTTATGATATCATTGAACCTGGCGATGAAGTGATGGCAGACCGTGGATTCACAATTGCTGAAGACCTCTTAATCAGAAGCTCAAGACTACACATCCCCCCTGGTAAACGTGGACAAGAGCAGTTCACTAAAGCTGAAGTTGCTAAAACAAAAGAAATTGCAAATCTTAGAATCTTTGTTGAGCAAGCAATAAGACGGTTGAAGACGTTTAGACTGATAAAGCATGAACTACCAATATCACTGCTTGGCAGTATAGACAACATTGTACTTATTTGTGCAGCCTTATGTAACTTGTATAGACCCTTGGGTAAAAAATGATTAACAAGAAATGTACAAATAGCTAAAAAGATTGACAGCATTTAACCCATGAAATAATATAAACTTCATAAATTTAGAGGATACCAATATGTATTAGTCTAAGTTCTTTCTTAGGTTAAATGTTATTCAAAATCTCTGCTCTACTAAGTATTTACTAGCAACTAGTATAGAGTGCAATCACTTAATCTTTCATACAAATGGTACCAAATAATACTAAATAGTGTTGATAATGGTACATAACAAGAAACTTAAGTATTAGTATGATTTAGTACCATTTAATGCTTCAGCTATTAAGTATGTGCACTCTGAATAAGAACTGTTATATTATTTGCACCACAAGGACCTCACAAGAGAAAAATTATTCTGGTAGAGTGATTACAATCATTAGATATAATTTGTAAATATTTTTCTTCATTTCACAGCTCATGTGTCGCTGAACACAAATAAATAATATATTATTTATTATTACTATATATATAACTGCAAACAATATCAAACTGTAACATTTTCAATCATACTGAAGTGTGGTCAATGCATTACTTGTATAAAATTTCATGATTTGATTCATCCATTCCAGTTTCCACAACAGACAATTTTACTGTTCTATTCAGAGACTATTTGAGTTCAATTTAGAACTGTCAGACCAGTTTTTCCAGATATGAAATTGTAAAAATTCTAAATTGTATATAAAATGTACAAATGTATTTTTAGTGTTTACACCATGTAAATAAAGTTTTGTATCAAGTTATAATTAACGAGCATTCATTCACTTAAATACTTATTATAAAACCAAATTAGGTTTTGCTTTATCTTTTCCCAGTAATCATTATTGAACTTGATTAGCTCCAGATGATAACCCTTTTGGGTGTAGACCAGGAAGTGACACCATGTTCTCTTTGTCACAGCCATTTGTCCCTGTATCTGTGCAAAATATGCATGCTTCTCTTTCAAGACAATTTTGCCATTAATCTTTACCAGGTAGGAAAGATTGTCTTCTGATGGTAAATCATTAACAATAGAATAAGGGCACTTCACTTCTAGCACCCCTAATCCACAACAGGAACATTCAACAAGCAGATCAGGGGATGCTCCAATGAATTGGTCAGATTCATCAATAAATAGTCCACACTCTCTGAATTTTGCATCTTTGTGCTCCCTCTGAAACAGTTTCACATACTTATCCTTAGCAACTTTCTCCATGTTTCTTCCATATTTTAGAGCAGGTAAATGTTCCGATGGTCCATTACTTTTACCCTGGATTGTGTCCACTAGTTCCTGTGCATCACCCCCCTTAGTTTTAAGGGTTTCAACTTTTGTGTACACTCTATAGAAATTAGAGGCAGTTAATCAGCCTTTTCTGTAATCGTGCCATGCCTCATTCTCAGACTGACCAATGGTGCCTTGTTCAATCAGATGTATATCATCAGCACTTAAGTCTTTCTTTGATGACTTAGGCATTACACATTCAGGTACTTCAGTATTAATTTCTATTGTAACGGAAGTTGAACACGGTTCCTCAAACTCAGCCGTTGCTAATTTGATGAATGCCGATTCTGGCAACAAGTCCTTCAAATTATTATAAAACGACTTCCTCTTTCCTTTTGGAGTCAGGGGCTTCAACTCTTCATGTGAATTGAATAACTTTCGGCGACTATCGATGGCAGGTCTGGTCGTCTCTAGAAAAACACAAAATAAAAGTAAATTAATTGCTAGGTTACAAGCTAATAAGAACTTTCTTATTTATGTCCCCAGATAACACTTATGTCTATCCAGTATACATACTGTAAATACTTTGTTTAGAATTTTAAACATAATAACATACCTTTATTTAGCTTTGAAGCCTTCCACTCCATATCACAAATTCTAGAGGGCTTGATTACAGTCTTGTTTCCTATTGGAACATTCCACACACACTCTTTGGACGTACATGCAGGATTTGTCATACCATTACGGTTTGCTGCTTCAATTCTGAACAGCAGTGCCATCACATGAATACAAGAACCACTCATACTGAAACAAGAAATAACAAATAGTTAGGGTATATGATAGACATAATATTTTAAACATTCTAAAGTATAATATATATTGAGCTTAGACCAACAACATTAGTCATAAAATCGAGGTATATGATAAACATGATATTTTAGGCTTAAATTTTGCATCAGTTACAAGTTAAAGTCTTATAAAACAGAAAGTCTAACATACCCAGCAGTACAGGTACAGTAGGCACTGATAATCTCTCCATTTTTTCTTGAACAAATCCATGATGTATGTGGTGTATCACCAACCTTCATCGAATGCGTACATTTTGCTTTCAAGAAGCAAAAATCCATATTTTCTAGTTCATGGTAGAAAACTTCTTTCAGAAAGCCCGAGTCAAATAAGCGGTATGCTTTCCCCTCTTTGTACTCATTCATGACCCGTTCGTGCAGTTTAATATCCTTTCCAGGATGATCAGCCATCAGATATTTCGTAATGTCACTTAGAAATATAGGAGGCCATGATGTTAGCCCATCTTTTTCATCAATCCATCCGTCCTTTAGCCCAAGAGGATCGGGAAGCTTGCTGCCCTCAGGAGTAAACAATAGCTTCGCTCTCTCAGACTCCGTGATGCACATTAGTTCTTTAGCCGATGCTTGTACTTGGATTCCCATCTCTGATGCTGCAAACACACGGGCTACAAGTTCAGCTTTAGCTCCAGAAGTTTTAAGATTTCGTTTACGGCAAAATAACTTGAGAGCGTCCACCTTCCATGTGTTGACTTCCTCGAGGGAAAGCTCACTTGTCTCGCTCATTTCCACGCCAAAAACGACGAGAAAACTATATGAAAACTATATACAAACTAGTGAAAACTATATACAAACTATTATTAAAACTATATACAAACTATGATCTAATTTAAACTGGAAAAAATTGTAAAATCGCGAGGTAAAAGTGTATAAATGTTGACGATGCTTTAGTTATCAAGATGGCCGCTGTCACGCTTGGTGCCCACTTTTTATATGAGACGATCCCAGAATGCATTGCGCGCGTTTCGATATCGGAGACTCTTGATGCAGGTATAGGAATATAACGAAGCATGTTAATAACGCGAAGAAAATTTACGCGTCATAAAATTAACGCGAATTTTCCAAAAGTTATGCTTACATACATTTAATTAACGCGAATTTCCGTGCGGTATGTTGCATAATTAAGACGTGAATTTAATATTTTTCGCACTCATTTCGTTAGAAAACAACAACGGCCAACAACAAAATTTGCTCTCTATTTCCGGTAAAAAACATAAGAAATGAAATGAGATGACAAAAATGCGATAGACATTTTGCGCAAGAAAGTTGAAGAAGTAAGTTATCCCCTCAGAGAAGACGATCGCTACACTGATGAATCTAAGGACATTTTGAACTTAATATTAAAGGATGATGCGTCAACCGACTCTGACAGTGACGTAGAGGAATTGTGGCTTTGCTTATAATAAAGGTGTCTTTAAATAACGATGCTTTTAATTAACGTCATTTTAATTAACAATGAGGTAATTTAAGATACATAAAATTAACGCGAATTTTTGAAATTCGCGTTAATTACATGTATTGTTAATTTCCTATAATAAGGTATTAGAAAACATATAATGAAACCTAAGAATGCGAGGAATGTGGACTAAAACCGTGATGAGTCTTTGAAATTTTCAGGGGGGCATACCCCCGGACTCTGGCGCTCGCAAACCACCCTTCCAGGCTACGTACTTCCCTGAAAATAGATACACACATTAAAAGAGGAAATGCATGTGTTGATACAAATACATGTAGAGTGAAACAGAAACATAAGCTCATCGCGTTGTGCGTGAAACTCGAGTAACTGTCAACTGTCAACTTTTATAGCTCGAATATACTAAGTAGAACGGGAAATATTTCACTGCCTGACACGGAGTATTTACGATTTCGTGTCCGTAAGCTCGTGGAAAACACTACAGTTCACGGCAGTTTAAAAACTGGTAATTGTACTCTTTAGCCATGTAAACAACAATAACACCGTATGATGCACGATCCTCGCAGTAGATAGCGCTATTTATGCAATAGCGAAAATCAGACCTGAAAAAAATCAGGCCTGTACGGGATTCGAACCACTGACCTCTGCGATACTAGTGCAGCGCTCTACCAATAGGTATAGAGCGCTGCACTAGTATCGCACTAGTATCGTGGAGCAACACGGACCGACTTGATCGCGCAGGAGATTGAAACTAGTACTCTCGATGGGTGTGTTTAGAAATTGCAACTTGCGAGTATATCGTGACTAAGTTACTTTGAATGCGAGGAAACTTTGATCCCTAAGTGTGGATGCTTTTATAACGAGTCAAAGCTGTAAGGTATGTGTAAAAAAATAGGGTTTCACTCGGATAGTTATCTCTTACGGTTTCTGCATGCGTAAATTTGATCGAATGTTTTGGGCTTATGAAGAAAATAAAGCCCACTTCTGCCTTTGACAGCCGTTTTTAGTCTCGAGAAGCGTTGCGTGACGAGACTAAACACGGGTGCGAGGGAGACTACCTTTGAGGCAAATTTAGTTTCGAGTCCGTCAGTGACATATTTCTCTGCCTTCTCTATCGCTTTTGTGAATACATTTTGGAAGTTGTTAAAGCCATGTTTAAACTGTAGCTTTTTTTGCCACCCTCACTATGTTTGCTTTTGAATTTAAGGCTACAGCTCTAGCTTTGTAAAGAAGTAATCTCAATGAACATTTATAATTATATACATGTCGTCGGCAATGAGGGGAGATGACAAAACGCGGAGCCCTACTCCTCAGAATATGTATTGGTCAAATAAAATAATCTGTAAACATGGTGAATCGTTTAGATGTACAAATCTTAATAAATTTTGAGCCTGCCAGCTCACCGATTGTCACAGCTCGATACGGGCCAGTTTATTCGGAGCAGGTGGCTCTCAGTTTTACAGGTTCCTCCATTTTGTTTTTACTCTTGTGCGATAAGTCCGTAGAACGAAAGGTGAAAAAAAAATCCATATAATGAAAAAAACCCAGTGTTTCGACTTCTGCACGATGTAAAATATTCAAGCTAACCGCATTTTCCAAACCAACGGCTCTAGATGGATTTATTTGCTGATGCGATCACGCGGTACTCGTGTACGCTAGAGAACCGGTTAGACAGGTTTTCTCCCATCGCGCAAGCGACGAATTGGATTCTTAGACATTTGTTGTGTAGTGTGGCTGAGTATTTTTACGAGTTTTGCTGTATTTTGACGAGCCCGTAGAGCGAGTCAAATCACTAATAATGAGCAAAATACTCAGCGATACAACTCACCAAAACGCCTAATAAGTTATTTATTATCTAACACGCCAAATTGTTATTTCGGTGCGGGCGAATTTCGCGGAGTTTTTGGGGAGTGCGTGATAGAGATATGCGAAGCAGAACGGTATTGGCGCGTTGTCGCGATGCCGTTTCTATTTTCTGCAATAAGTGATGAAATTTCATTTTCATCTAACTGTCTTTCTTCGTTCGATTTATCTAATAAACTTGGATTAAGATTCGCCAGCCATTCCGGCTCTTCGTCTTCAGAGAAATAATTTAGTTTGTCTGCCAGTTTTTGTATCTATGGACTTCTGTGAGGTCGTAGATACTATGCTATCCAGAGAGCAAGTCAGTCCTTCCATCCTTCCGTAACAATATAAACATTCGGATAATGCTCGGAATTCAGTTCGGTCTTTTACAATATCGTTCGATTTTCGTATCTCGCGTTGGCGACTAGTTACGATCGCAGTTTTTTGTCTCCTGTAGGTTTTGTGTTGCATTGCTGCGATTATTCATTCCCCTAAGGAAATATTTTGCCCCCAAAGGAGTTTTTCTGTCGCATTGCTGCGCTTATTTGTTCCCCGATTGACTTTTTACACAAAAATCGACATGAACGATAAAAATCGCCAAATATTTTCGCATGTGGGCAAATAGTCATGCAGATCAAAGAGAATACGCAAATTTCTCCGAGTGAAGATAACTCAAGTTTCATGGTATCTATTAAAAAGAAGCAAGACGAAAATGACCAAGACATATTTCGGACGACAGTTTTATTCAAAACAGTTCTTAATTGCTGTTTTAAGTGGAAAACGTACAAATTTGTTACGTGTACAAAGCCAATACGGTAAAATTCATCATGCTTAGATCGTTTTTTACTTGATTTCACGGCAAGAAATTTCGTACCGTCATATTGAAAATTCTGAAAGTATACTGACCTATTTGACACAAAATCTTAAATTAAACAATACTTTTTGAACACATGTGAGCGTCAAACGTTACTCAGAGGACGATTGTTTAATCCCACGTTAGGACAGAAAATTCTTGACGCGCTTTAAGAACTTTCGCGACAATAATGATGCTCACTACAATAGGGATGTAAACAAATTTATTGAAGCGGAGCGATTAGACGTAAAGAACGTTGAAAAAGAAGCGACGCGTAGCGAAGCGATGATTGGGCAGTATAAAGATAATGTACAAAGCGGTTTCGAAAACTAGGAGATAAATCCAGCGAAAAACTATGGTTAGATCGACTAGGAACTACCTTAGAACTACGAAAACAAACTTTAGATTTCAGTACTATGATGCATAACATGCACAAAGTGAATGATTTACTTCTGTGTCCACGTTGGGGATTTCACAGCTTTGACGTTGAGCTTTACGGATCTTAACACGGTGACACGTTGACTAGAACTGAAAAGTTTCCTGAGCACGTTCCACAAAACTAACCAATACAAAGAATAATAGCTTTCCGCGGCAGAAACACCACAAACGCTAAAGATAGTGACGCAACAGAAACTACAAAGGGTTGAAAAGGAAATGCGAAAAACCAGAATATATTTGGCAGTAACAAACATAATATTTACCGGGCCATGGAATCGTCAAATTGTCGCGAGGCCCCGCTTGAAGTCCAAAAGTTCGGTTTCGTTTTACGACCACAATTCCCATCGCTTTAGAGAATTGTAGTGTCGTTGACTCGAGACCTTATTCAGTCACCTTTAAGACCTTGATAGCCATTATTTTCCAAACAGAGTATTCCATAATATTGCTACTTAATATTCTGGCTTCCACAAGGTCTAACTCGATCGCATAGGAACGAAAAATCCGACTTGAAAATTTTAAAGGTCAGCTGCGCAAGAATAATAAGGCCCTTAAAGTGGGAATCAATGGTCTTGACAAATTAATTTCACTCAAATAATGAATTTCCGTGTTTTTTTTTTCCCAGATTCTGCTAGTGAGATGTGAATGGTCAAATTCTGCGGTTACCAGATTTTATGTCAGAAGAGATCACAAAAATCATTGGAGATGATTCTGTCTGATTCTGAAAAAAGATGGGTCGTCACTGGAATAGCCATTATCAAAGTTGTTGCTCCAGTTTTACGAGATGTCATCAAACAAGGAATGGACACTCATTACACACATACTGCAGTTGTCTGACCCCACCTTGTACCCTGGGGACGCTGACCTATCATCAGCTTAACACTGATCCCAACCTAAGAAGATTGAAATTTCAGAATATCAACAACAATCTGGTCAACCATGGTAATCATACCAACTTGTACAACTGCACTGTTAGCAGTTCAGTAGACCTGGCCAAGTTGTATTTGCGTGACAAACATCTTGCAGAGTTTTCAGCCTTTGATGAGTCACTAGACGTGACTGCCATCCTTCAACTGTTGCAGTTTAATAACTACTACCCAACTGCCATTTTTTGTGCTGCTATTCAAACATCAGCTGATTATGTCAGGAAAGATGTGAGCAACAAGTGGGGCCATTTTGATGTGACAGAATGGACTGGAGCTTTCTTCAATGATTGCTTCTCAAAGCTGGAGACCCTGGTAAGAAGTCTGGGGCTGACTGGTGGTATGGAGAAGAACACATTGGATCAATTATCTGATTGTCGAGGGAAAGGTATAGTTAGGTGTGTTTTATTCATTTCTTTTTTTTTTTGTCATATGCTAAATATTATACATTTCACATGTCAACTAAAAAAAATTGCTCTGTCACCTGCCCTGTCCTCACGTGTCTAACATTGTGTTTCTTCAGTAGTATACCTATGGGGTGCAGTGATTATGACGAAATTGAAAGCCTCAAAATTTTCTTTATTTTTCCGATTGCTTGTTACTTTGTAGGTTGCCAGCTGTGTATGGGTAATGCTATGGATGATGATCTTCTTTCTTTGGTAAAAAACAGAAGTAAATGGTATCATCAATGACTTGTTTCTGCAGAGCGCTATGCTTTTCCAAGTCCAGCAAACGGCTGCTGTCCTTTAAGTAAGGCTAGATGATGACGAAGCCACCTGGAAAAAAAAGAGGTGAAACTTATCCTGGAAAGACTTAGGGCCATTGAAAAAGACATCGTGTGTGAGAAACCAGCTAAGTCGTACTGAGATTACAGAGGATGAATGTGATTCTGTTTCAGGCTTGATCGGGAGGGGATGGGAGAGTCGAGCGATACGAACATAAGTGGGCACAACCCCCCTAGTTACCTCCTATTGCACAGGTTCAAAATTCAACCCCTCGTTGATGATTTGGACTATTTAACAAGAAAAACTTGATAAAGACATTATGCGTCTATGAATTTAAAGTTTCAACATCTCCACGAGCAACCTACGTGCTTTTGACCGTCGTCCGTGCCCGGGCATGGGGGATTTAGACTTTGCCTGGCAGAGGCGGATAATTTGAACTGGAAGTGTCAATTCTTTCCACCAGAATTCAAGTGTTAAATACCTAGGTATGGAGGTGTTTAAAGGGTAAATAGTTTACTTTTGCAAGCAAATGGCTCATAAGAGGAGGTCTACAAAATCTATGTTTTCAGGCTCGGTCGGATGTGTAGATAGTCACAATCACTGATTTTTCCTTTTACAAAAAAATTGGCCATCAAATCTGGTACTTGGCTAGGGCATTTAAACTCAATTTTAGCCCTGGGGTACAGGGCTTGTCTGGGAGGGGGGGGGGTGTTGAAGCTTCAAATTCATAGACGCAGATTCTTTTCAAGTTCAGTGCCATGGAGATCTACTAATCAACAGGGTTTTCATTGGGTGCTTTAGGGTGAGGGTCAACAACGGAATAAAACAATAATAATCATCTGTAATGTTTTCAACCATCCGCAAGGGGTCGTAAATGAAACAGATTTATTTTCTTCTGACATTTTATTTTCTGGTTGAAACGTAGAAGAAAACGTGTCTCTGGCTAACTCAAAAGATAAGTGTCCACTTCAGGCTGGGTTCTGAAACTGATGTCTTGGGATTGAAAGATGTCCTTTTAAATCTTGTTTGAAGTCATTCCTCGTTGTAATTTCTATTTTGGCCATAAGAGAAATAGGTAATTAGAGTTGTCATGGGAACTTCAAACGGTTACTTTCGCCGCTAAACGACTAGTAATCCCTCCTTTTCGGTAAAGTCCATCGCGTGAGTGAAAAAAATATCAGTGAAAAAAAAACTTGACGTTAGCGCGCCGCGGGAAGCTCTTGCAGTGACGCCGATGCACCGCGGGAAGCTCTTGCAGCGACGCCGATGCGCCGCGGGAAGCTCTTGCAGTGACGCCGATGCGCCGCGGGAAGTTCTTGCATTAACGCCGATGTGCTACACGAGCTCCACGAGTGAGGCCTACTTCACGAGCGCCTAGTCTATTCCGCTGTCGTTAAAAGATGGCATCAAACTTTGCTTCAAGTGTCTCTCCTGGAGCCTCCTTCGCCCTTATGCAGCAGAATAATTGCTGGTCAAGGGCGTCAGGACCCTGGGGACGGGATTCCTTTAATTCACTCTGAGAACTTTACCAGGAGTCCAAGTAAAAGGGAGGAAAAACAAAGAAAGGCGAACTTCAGGGAGTGATTCAATAAAGCTCGATATTTCTTCAAAAAACGTTTTTTTCTCAGTAATCTGTACATCATAACCAACACCATCATTTAAACATGTGAATGTTATGTTTCACAACGATTTACTTTAAATCCATTGTGTCTCCCAGTTTAAGGAACTTTAAAACTTGATCTTATCGCTTTATACATATGATGTGCGATCCTCGCAGTAGATAGCGCTATTTATGCAATAGCGAAAATCAGACCTGAAAAAAGTCAGGCCTGTACGGGACTCGAACCACTGACCTCTGCGATTCAGTGCAGCGCTCTACCAATTGAGCTAACAAGCCAACTGGGAACAGGCCGTTAAGTTGATTCGTAATAAGCCCGTGAAAGTGATAAATGAGATGCAATGAATATATGAAGTTCATATGTTTTTTTTATTTTTTATATTCATTGCATCTCATTTATCGCTTTATGTTTTTTTTTTCTTTTTCCTAACGAAGTATGAAGCCGTCTCCTCTTAGCTTTTAAAATTAACTTTATTTTAAAACTTCTTTGTATATTCGTTTGAATAAATGATTCATACGATAGAGCCAGCGGCTAACTGCTGCCAGCCAGCTGCAAATTAAAATTGTAAAAATTGTGAGAGGAAAATTTTTTTGTTTTCCCCAAACAGAAGCACCCCCTTTTGATGTGCAAATTTGTCGGCGTAAACTTGCAGCGCATTACAAAAGAACCGCCACGGTGCCCACCTCTGTGTGGTCCAAAAAATCTGCCGTGAACATTCACCAGATCTACACTCGACTGTCCTGGGTGAAAGAGGAACAAACCCCAGCTGGGCCATCACGTGCTGAGCTGAATCACTACACTGATGTTCTCGCTGAAAACAAGAACGGATTGCCGTCAAACAGGATACTCGTACAAGAGGCAGACTGGAATCGGGAAGAGCACGTTTGTGAAGAAACTGGCCATGGACTGGGCTGACCTTGACGAAAACAGGTTGACAGATGAACAGAGAGCTATCCTGAAGAAGTTCGAGCTTGCTGTTGTAATTGATCTCAAAAGAGTATCCAAACGCCAAAGCCTCAGAGACGTCATAAGCGCCTCTCATATATTTGCCGAGGAGGACACAGCCATGAAAGACGGCCTGCTGAGTTACATCTCTCAGAACCAAGACAAAGTTCTCCTGGTTTTTGATGGTTACGACGAGTGTCATTAGCATGGAACTCTGAAATATTTGAGATATTCAGAAGAGATAAACTGAGGAATTGTTGTGTGTTGATAACAACTCGAATTTCCAAAGCTGACGAGCTGGTAGAATTTCAGGACGTGCATGCATGCTGAGATCACTGGTTTCAGTGAGGTGGACAGAGAGGCCTTTATGATCAGAATGCTTGGTAGCGAGATGGAAGCATTAGTTTTAAGAGTTCATCTACTCATGCGAGGCGTGACAGATTTGGTGAGAGTTCCGCTACTTCTATTTTTCTTGTGCTCTTTGTGGAAAAATGGAAAGTTACGGAACTTTCCTAAGTCGAAAACAAAATTGTACGTAGCGATCATCCAGTACGTTTTGGATCATAATGAAGGGAAATGTTCTCCTTCTACTTTTCGAAAAGTTGAAGATTTCAAAGATATTCTGGTTGAATCGGAAAGGTGGCTTTAGAATGCCTTTTAAATGACGATCATGTATTCGAGTACGATCAACTGTCCGCTGTCATCCTTGATGAAAAAACTCGGATATTGGGCTTACTTCAAGTCAATGAGTATGCAGAAAATATTCGACCAGCAGGGATGGTATCGTTTATTCACAAGAGCATAAAGGAGTTCTTAGCAGCGTGGTACATCACCCACCGATGTGTCGTTCATGGAAATCTCGGTAAAATCAACGACCGCCCCCGAACCTTGAACGACTGTGAGTCATTGGAGAATGTGTTCCAGTTTATTTGCGGTTTGTCAGATGATGGATCATTGAAGGTTTTTGAACACGTGACATCAGTTAGAGTCTGTGACTCTGAACTGGATTTGTCAAAGACAATACCTGATGAACAAAGCGAGAAAGACGTGACACTATGTGACGTCACTGACAAGCAGAGGAGTTTCATTGGCCTTGTCTACGGTTCCTTTAAAGAAGTTGAATAGAAAACTGAACATTTTGGACATTGTTTAAATTGCACCGAGGGGATCATTTTTCTTCCGCCTTATGGAAGATCAATTTATGAGATTGTGCCGGAACGGAGAATTTTAAATGAAGTTTTAATTTGTGTTGTGGTTTTCATTGATCGCTGGGGCAATGAAAATATAACAGCGCTATAGGAGTCGCTTGAGTTTCTCAATTGCTAACATATTCCGCTTAAAAACAACTGAGAATTCGGCGGTTGTTTCAGTTGAAGAACTTTTAAAGAAATTCAAAGCAGTCAAATGTAACAGGTATTGTGACTTAGTTTGCATCCTTCATTTCCACAGTGGTCAGTCATTCTTTAACTTCACTGAACTGGAACTGTGTTGTGATGACCATGCCAAACTGTTCCCTGAGAGTGTCGCTCCATCTCATTCCGCAAGTTTGTGTCCTCAGCCGTCGTCTCTGAAATTCCTTAGCTCTCTACGCATTGGTCCAGAGGTTAACGAGCAGTTAACCGTACGCGGTTTTCGTATTAGAGATTGAAAAAGTTTCAAAAGAATTTCAATGGGTCAAGTGAATGAGAATGCTTTCGAATGCCTGAAACAAATACCAAATCCTCATACGTGTCAGTTGAGGCTTGATGGCTGTTTCCGTTACCATTCGTTGACACCGTCTGAGGCATTGAAGCTCGTTGGTTTGTTACGACAGTTCAAGAACCTCATCCAATGTCGCCCTTACTTGGGTGACTGCTGTGCTGAAGCAGAAAACGAACTGGTTTCCAGTATCACACACAAGACTCTTCAGGAACTGAGATTGTCTCACTTTAGATTGACTCCAGCAATAGCTGCGGCACTCGGTCGGTCACTTCCTGAAATGTTATCTCTAGAGAAACCCTGTCTAGAAGTCTGGAAGATGAAGAGAAGCGTACAAGTGGAGGACATGAAGGCACTATTTGAAGGATTCAACAAACCATTTCTAGCTTTCAAGGAGCTCAGGATCTCTGGTTTCAGCCTCAGAGGTTGCCTTACTCCACTGACTGAGTGTTTTCACTTTTTCCCCTACTTGTTGAAATTTCCCCCGTAAATAATTTTTTGGTTTTTGACAAATTTCGGTTAAGATACTCCAACATGTAAGGTTTTAACGAGAGCACAAGTCGTACACGTGACAAGAAATGCGTAGCAGAATAACAAAGATGTTCTTTTATGAATTTAGTTGAGCTTTGAAAGTCAGCAGTTTTTGTACGCGAAAAGGTTGCTCAGTAAACCTAAGGTACGCTCTATGACTTTTTTGTGTTTTACTTTTCACCCGAGATATTGTGATGTTTTGTTAACTACCAAGGTAGTTGTGGCGAAGCTCACAGTTTTCCCCGAGCTTCGTTGGCTGATCAAGTTGTGTATATACTTGAAGTTTCATTTTGTTTTGGTAAGATGTACGACCCTTACAGCCCTTTTAAACTTAAAAGTTCTGTATGCAGGCATCTCAGAACTTTTGCATTTTGTTGTGGTCAGGATTTTATCAAAGTAAGTCAACCGATGAAATTATTTTTCTGCAGCAGCCGCGGTTCTCGTTCGATAGCCTCCAGAAGTGTCGTCCATACAATATTAAATATTTTATCTGGGGCGGTGGGAGGCTCTACACTAGTAAGGGAAGTAAAGACATCAGTTAATGATGGCTTATTCTTTTCAAATTATTCTAGAAATGTATTTATTTCGAAGGAGCAACGTATGTGCATTTTCAGAATAACATTGACTTGCATTGAGTATAAAAATGACAGATTTTACTTCAAAGACTTCGTGTTACCTCTTTTTAACTGTTATGTCACACTTTACCGGCATACTTCGAGTTTTTTAGTTCTAATCATTTTCAGCCTAAGGTTGTGCGTAAAAGGAAAACAGCTTTGCATATTTAAATGGTAATTTTTTTTTTGCGACTGCCGTGAAGACGTGAAGAGAACATTCAGGATGAAAATATCCTCTAATCATTCAGTGGGAGGTGATTTATTTTTATTCCCAACAGCGATATTTCCTCAAATATGAGCCCACGTTCTGATACGGATCCACCCGAATCAGGGCCCATGCCCTTGGCCCTCTTGACTAAGCTTCCTCTTTCCTCATTTTCGCAAATAGTAAGGATACAAGAGAAATCCATTCCTACTGTCACTTTATTCATAACGTTTTCAGTTTCAACAACAACATAATCAGTAGAGGAAAATAGTTTCCTTTCCGTAAAGTCCCCTCCAGTTATTGAATTTCTGTCTACTTGGATATTGTAGCTTTTGTCTTTTAATTGGCGATCTGGTCAAAATAAAGCTACAGTTTGTTTAAAAGAAAATTAATGTAAGCCCTCACCCCCCACCTCCAGCACCTCATATAGTACCTTCAGTGCCTTAGCTCCAATACATCTTGATATTTTATCTCTCCTGCTGCTTTGGTTTGTTTTGTTTCTCATTTTTTAAGTTCCCATTTCTGCAGTGTTTCTGTTGGTGTTCCATTTTCACTTGACTTCTCTGTAATTAGATTTGATAAAAATGTATTCTGTATGAATAAATCATTTTCAGTCCTTTTCGAACCCCTGATAATTTGAAGTGCCGCTAGCTCAAGCCTTTTTCAATTTCCTTTAGGGTTAGAGTTCAACGTTCTTCACCAACCGGGAGGTCTAAGGTCTGTATTGGGTAGGTCTTGGATACTGCCCGGGGTCGTAGGCAACGGGCCACATTCCCAATGCAGACCGACCTTGGCTAGTGAAAAACATCTCTTTTTCTTAGCGAATTGGTTTCCAAAAGATCCCGCATGACTTAGGGCTACAATTTCCAGGGTAATTTCGGGAAGATCCTCCATAAACCAGGGTCAGGTATGTTAATTGACAAATCTTTGCAGAAAATAAATGTGTTGTTTGATCGTAAAGCGAACTCGCGTGTGGCCATCCATCTCTGTGTTTTGCATTTCATGTCAATAAAGCTGGACATTCAAGCTATAAAGTTTAGTCGTTGTTTAATAAACCCGTATTCTAAACAATCCTAAATTTAGCTAAACCTTTTTATCGGGACATTCATTTTTGTGACCAGTGTCAAGAGGGCAGAAAGTTTGCAATGGAAGGACATTTATTTCATTACATCAAACCTCTTGCGCAGAAAGCCTGGTGCCCACTGATTGCGTAAAACCGTGTAAACAACCAGCCATATAAGTCTTGAAGAGCTGATTCATCATAAACGTGTAGACAAAACTGAAACAAAAACGAGTAAACAAACATTCAATCAAAATTAGAGGAAAGGTCAAGATTACAACAGGAAGTGAACAAAGTTAGATAGGAGCAACGCGGACTGACTTTATCGCGTAGGAGATTGGAGCTAGTATTCTCGATGGGTGTGTTTGGACTTGCACGTAAATCGTGATTTCGTTACTTGGGATACGAAGAACAGGTGATCGTTACGTGTGGATTCTTTAGTGTAGTGTATGCGGTTGGTTCTCGTAAGCATGCGCACGTGTGCGCATTAGGTATTCCATGTGCTTTTCAAATAAAAATATAAACCGAATACATGACAGTGGCGACGAGGATAAAGTCGTAGGAGACCGTCGAAAATATGACTGCTATCGGGAAGATAGAAAGTTTTGATGAAACACAGGAGAAATGGGAAACCTATGTAGAACGGGTGGAACAGTTTTTCTTAGCAAACAACATCGATGAAGACCACCAAGCGCCAACCTTGTTAAGCTTGATGGGCAGCAAAACGTACACATTGTTGAGAGATCTTCTTACACCAGATAAACCAGCTACGAAGAGCTTCCAGGAGATCGTCACGACTCTTCAGCAACACTTAAGTCCTAAACCATTAGAAATAGCGGAGCGTTTTCGTTTCTACAAACGGATTCAGCGTGAAGGAGAAACTGTCTTGACCTATGTAGCAGACCTGAAGAAATTAGCAACCCACTGCAACTTTTGGGCCAACCTTAACGAAGCTTTACGAGATAAACTGGTTTGTGGCCTTAGAAATGTGCAGATACAAAAACGGTTGCTTTCAGAAGCCAAACTCAAATATTCCAAGGCTTTGGAAATAGCGATAGCAATGGAAACGGCCATTCGCGATGCTGCGGAATTACAAAGTGAGCTTCAATCAGAACCTCGCGTTGACAAGATCTCAGATAACCACACACAAGCGCCATCGCCGAACCCCACCACTAAAGTTTGCTATCGATGTGGGGGAGACTCGCACGCAACGCACAATTGCAGATTCAAGGACCAAACATGTTATCATTGTGGGAAGGTGGGCCATATTTCAAGAGCTTGTCGCTCGAAACAACAAGGTAAGCCAAAACAACCACCGAAACCACCGCTTAACACTCAAGTCCATTCTATTGAGTACAGTGAGAGCGATGAATTTGAAGATGTATTAGGAAGCATACAGATACACAATGTAAGCAAACCGAGCAGTACTGTAATCTGGATCGATCTGAAAGTGGAAGGTAAACCACTGAAAATGGAACTGGACACAGGCTCAGCTCTGTCGATTATTCCACTTAATTTGTACAGGGAGAAATTTCACGACAAGCCCTTGCAAGAAACTAAATTAATGTTGAAAACCTATACTGGAGAGAACATTTTCCCAGCTGGAGTGCTGAAGGTAAATGTTGAGTACAAAGACCAGCAACCATTGCTGTTGGATCTGTATGTGGTTAAGAACAAGGGCCCTGTGTTGATGGGAAGGGATTGGCTTCACAAGGTACGCCTAGATTGGTATGCTATTAAGTCATTGAAAGCTTCACAAACCCTATCAACTACTAAGGAGCAGCTGCAAACCATGCTAGACAAATACTCTGATGTTTTTGAAGACAAACTTGGAACGTTCAAATCAGCTAAAGCAAAGCTAACCCTTAAAGAAGATAGCCGAGCCCATTTCTGCAAAGCTCGTGCTGTGCCCTATGCCTTAAGGCCTAAAGTTGAAGAAGAGCTAAGAAGACTTCAGAATGAAGGAATTCTCACGAAAGTTAAGTGGAGCGAGTGGGCAACACCCATTGTACCCGTCCCCAAGAAAGATGGATCGGTCAGGCTTTGTGGTGATTACAAGGGCACGGTAAACCCAGAACTACAGGCTGAACAATATCCCTTACCCCGCATCGAAGATATCTTTGCAAAGCTTGCTGGTGGACAGAAATTCTCAAAGATTGATCTTCGCCAGGCATACCACCAACTAGAGATGGAAGAAGATTCCAGAAAATACCTCACCATCAACACACACATGGGGTTGTTCCAGTACAATAGACTAGTGTTCGGCATCACTTCAGCACCCGCTATCTGGCAACGCACCATTGATCAAGTGTTGGAAGGGACATCTGGCACAAGCTGTATACTTGATGACATGATTATCACTGGAAAGAGTGATGAAGAACACCTGGCTAACTTAGACGAAGTCCTTCGACGGCTACAGTTTCATGGTTTGAGAGCTAACAAAGCCAAATGTGAGTTTTTCAAGGAGAAGATAACCTATTGTGGACATGATATTGACAAGGATGGCCTTCACAAGTCTACAGCAAAAGTAGAAGCGGTTTTGGAAGCACCACGCCCAAACGACGTAGCTGAAGTAAGATCATTTCTCGGGCTAATCAACTACTACCATAGGTTTTTACCTAACCTGTCGACAACTGTCCACCCCTTGACTCAACTCTTGGGAAAGGACCACCAATGGAAGTGGACAGAGCAATGCGAGGCAGCATTCCACAAGGTGAAAGAAATGATCACTTCAGAGCAAGTTCTCACACATTATGATCCCAGTCTGCCACTTAGACTTGCTTGTGACGCATCCCCCGTAGGCATTGGAGCAGTGCTTTCTCACGTAATTAACGATGATACCGAGCGACCTATAGCTTTTGCTTCAAGGACACTGACAAAAACTGAGCAAAAGTAAGCGCAGATTGACAAGGAAGCTTTGTCGATAATCTGGGGTGTCAAGAAGTTTCACATGTGCCTGTTTGGCCGTCCTTTCACTCTATACACAGATCATCAGCCATTAACTTCAATCTTTCATCCGCGGAAGAGCATCCCCGTGGTCACCGCAGCACGTCTTCAACGTTATGCCTTGTTCCTGGCAGGGTATGACTACTCCATTCAATACAAGAACACTAAGGTTCACAGCAATGCAGATGGTCTTTCCCGCCTACCACTGTTAACGGAAGCAAAAGATGAAGACGTGGTTGACCCAGTGGGTGTATTTAATTTGATGCAGTTTGACCCTTTGCCAGTCACAGTGGACAACGTTAGACGAGAGACACAAAGAGATCCTGTCTTGGCCCAAGTGCATGAAATGACCAGGAAGGGATGGCCAAACAACCATGACCCTGTACTCAACCCCTATTTTGTTCACAAAGATGAGATCACGTTACAATCAGGCTGTTTGATGTGGGGAATAAGAGTAATAATACCCCCAAAACTACGCCCTCAAGTTCTCAAGGAACTTCATCAGGGACATATGGGAGTCGTGAAGATGAAGGCCCTGGCCCGAAGCTACACCTGGTGGCCTGGAATCGATAAAGAAATTGAACTGTCTGCTAAGTCCTGCCCAGGTTGCCAACTAGTACAGAGGGAGCCCAGTACAGTGCCAGTGCACCCATGGGAATGGCCTTCGTTGCCCTGGCAACGAATTCATATCGATTTTGCAGGTCCCTTCCTTAACAGCATGTTTTTAGTGGTAGTGGATGCACATTCACGTTGGCTAGAGATAGAGAAAATGAACACTACAACTTCAGCGAAAACCATTGAAACCCTTCAGAAGCTGTTTGCAAGATATGGCGTACCAGCCCAGTTAGTGAGTGATAATGGGCCTCAGTTCACATCAGAAGAGTTCCAGCAATTCCTTAAGAGAAACGGCATCAAACACATCACCTCAGCACCTTATCACCCTGCCACCAACGGCCTAGCAGAACGTGCTGGCCAGAGTTTCAAGAATGCCATGAAGAGTGAAACTGAAGTGACATCTTTGAACATTAAGTTGGCGAGATTTTTGCTAACTTATAGAATCACCCCCCACTCAACCACCGGAGAGCCACCGTCCCAGTTGTTTTTGGGAAGAGGATTACGCACTCGACTGGACTTGTTAAAACCAGATCTCTTCATCCAGGTAAACAACCGTCAGATAGACCAGTCTGTTGCCAAGAGTGGTACTGTAACAAGGCATTTTGCCATTGGTCAGAGGGTGATAGCACGAAATTACACTGGAAAGTCAAAGTGGGTACCCGGTATTGTACGTGCACGATCGGGACCCCTGTCTTATGAAGTGGAGATTGGGCCTAACCTAGTTTGGCGTCGACACACGGATCAACTCCGAGATTCCAATGTTCCTGTTACAGACAGACACCCGCAATACCCCTTGCCTTTTCCACTCCCAGCCACGACCACTGATCACCCAGTAGCTGAACTACCTGAACAGACAGAAGTTGTCTCGAGGGAGACAGACTGCCCGTCACCCAAATGCAATCCAGTGGCTGAATCGTCTGCTAGCAGCTCACCGACCCAGATTCAACATGTTCCTGTGAAACGATACCCTTCCAGAGTGCGGCAACCCCAAGTTCGGATGGATCTGTGAACATTGAACTACCTTTTTTTGGGGGGGGGGGGGGGGAGTTTGAGACTGGATTTCTACTGATAGCATGTTGCGTTGAACTTTTGGAAACTTTTAAATTCTTAGGGACTTTAGGGGGACAAGAGACTGGCTTACAGGGGAGGTGTTGTAGTGTATGCGGTTGGTTCTCGTAAGCATGCGCACGTGTGCGCATTAGGTATTCCATGTGCTTTTCAAATATAAATATAAACCGAATACATGACATTTAGGAAGAATCAAAGCTGCAAGGTATGTGTAATTAAATAGGGTTTCACTCAGATAGTTAGCTCTTTCGGCGTCTGCATACGTAGATTTGAAGTAAAGTTTGCGTCTGATTAAGAAAGTAAGGCAAACTTCCGCCTTTGAGGCAAATTTAGTTTCGATTTCGTTACTGAATAAAAAATTCTCTGCCTTCTCTTTCGCTTTTGTGGATACATTTAGGATGTTGTTAACGACATGGTTGAATCACAGCTTTTTTGCTGCCTTCGCTATGTTTGCTTTTGAATTTAAAGCTACAGCTCTGACTCTGTTCGTAAATAAAGAAGTATCTTAATTGAACATTTACATGTTGTGCCTAATGGAGAGCCAATTATGCGACAAGACTTCCTAACTTTAGTTATTCACAAATTACTGTGAAACCACATAGCATAAAATTATATACTTATGGCATGAAACCCACAGGATCAAGTGTATAGTAAGATATCTGAGATGTTTTTTCCTATTGTTGTGTTATTCCTAAATTGTTATTCTAAGCATGCTGACCAAGTAGAGCTCACGTTAACGTTCTTATCTCTTCTACAACTTGTCTGAATCTAAATCATTAATCATGTTTGAACACAAGTGTAAAGTGGGAAGAAGATTCACGTAGTGAATTATGTCATAAATCTACAGAACAGTAGCTGTATTTTTATTTTCTTACGCGTTAGATATCCTCTGTACTGACTTGTCACGACAAAGTGACCTTCACTGAATAACGTTTAAAGACAAGATTTGCAGTTTTCTGTGCATTGTTGGTTAAAGCAAAATTTCGTAGCATCTTAGACAGATTTCTGCCTTGTCAATCAGCTGCTTTCTGATCTATCTCACTGTTCTCCAGCTATATAAACATGACGAAAACCACATTTTCTTTAATGTACTGGTTAGAGTTTATTACTGGTCAGACAAATTATTGTTTCTCAGACACCCATTAGAGAGCTCCTAAGTGTGTAGATTTGTTTTAGCAGAACTACTTTAATTACTGTTCTTTTTACTTCCAAGATCTATAAGTATATGAATTATAGTGGTCATGCGTCACTGTCAGTGATGCACCGACTCTGATGTCGCTGACAGTGATGCATGCATGACCATGATAAAAATGATAGACACGAGAAAAGTTGTTCATTTCTGATTAGCTAGAAAACAGTGTAGATCTCATGTAACTTAGGACGCAAATTGGTTTGCAAATGCAGTCAACAAATAGTGCATGTTCAAAGTAAAGCTTAGCTTGTTCAAGGTGTGCTCAGAGTAGGTGTCTCAGGTTTCAAAATAATGATTGGGTTCTTCTAGATGCTGAGCTTTCATAATTGAATGTGATTTTCAGGGAATAGTTATGTTTACTTCAAATACTTCCAAGTTCACAGATGAAAGTAATTTGTCATGTAAAAGTTAAAATTTTACAACTTTAGCCAATGGGTGGAGAGATCTTTGTGTATATTTTATTACGCAAAATTTTTCACGTTGGTTTTGTTTTTATGCTTTCCTTTTTTCATAATTTATCTAGTATTAATAAGTATGAACATGTTTTCTTGAGTAATTTGATTTAAATAACATGTATTGATTTTTCAGACTACAAATTGCATAAGCCCTTATACAGTTTTATTCATCTGAAACTTTACCCTTTCTAATATTTATACCAAAAAGTGCATTCAAAATCATGTGATAGCCTGTAATAATTTTAGCTATGAGATTTTCATGATAAATCTGACCATGTCCACCAGTTGATAGTTTTTTTTCCTTTTTCAGATCACCTTTCTTTTAAACTAAATATTTTTATGTTTACTTAATCCTTTGACTCCTAAGAGTGACTTGCATCTAATTTCTCCTTACAATATCACCCCTGAATCACACATTAAGGTCAGGAGAATAAAGGAAATGATCAGCCACTAGAGAAGCTCTTGATTGTTAAACAGATTCTCCTTGTCAGCACCTCAGGAAATGTCTGCAGAACAGTATGGAGAATATACATATTGATATTACAGAGTAAAGGGTTAAAAGGAGAAATTTCTCTTTGGTAATTTTACTCTGGGGAGTGAAAGATTATCTGGGAAAGATTATCTATGTTGCTGTTGCACCTCTTCAATCAGTGTTTTTTTTTAATTTAACTTTTTTCTTAATTTGAGGTTTATGACCATTTGAAAAAAAACAAACTTTGAAATAAATACTCCAGACCATTTATGGAAAAAAAAAAAAAAATAGAAAACAAGTGGAAAACCAGTACTGAACACCTTTTGCATCAAACTCTTTCTAAATTCAACTCTTTCTAAATTTTCCATGGCAAATGATAACATGACTGGAAATGTAGAACAAAGAAAAAACTTGTACAAATTAAACGAATTGCATGAAATGTTAAGTTTGAACTGTCAATCTCTATTAATTTAGGCACTGTTGGGAGAGCACTGAGACTGAAGTCTCACATATTGAGTGCAATACAGTGGCACACAAATAGTTTTAGTGTTGTGATCTCACACTAAGACATTATTTCTACAGCAGCGTACAGTGTGCTATTTTGAAATAGCTCACTGCTGCTTTTGTTAATTACCTAGATTAGTGTAAAATAAAGTTATAACCTCCTTGTTTCCTATGTTAACTTGCTTTGGACACTTTCCAACACTGGAAATTCTCTCTAGGAATAAAGGAATACATGTCTCAGCCACTTCATTTTTTTCACAATTTTCCCCAATTGGTAGGTGATTCCTGGGGTATCAAGTAAACTCTTTGCCGGCAAATCAACATGAAATCTTTGAAAGAGAGTCAAATGATTTGTTTTAAAATCGAAATTTGTAATTTTTGTTTGGTGAAAGAACACTCACATTACAATCTTGTATGCATCATTAGAAAGTGACAACTTTATTATACTTCTGTTGTGTTCATTACTTTTTGTTTGAGTGGATAGGTTTCTTATTTTTGCTTACAAAATCATCAGCACATTAAGTAACAAGCACTTACTTTAGTTAATTAGGTGAATAGTTTTTGTTTATACTGAAACAAGGAGATAATAAAGCACAAAAACTGGATTTTAAATCATATATTACTCTGGCAACAATTCCAATATTTTCAGGTGCAAATTGGGTATAAGCTGTTTCAAAGGATCTTCAGAGTTTGAGTTAAGCCAATCAGAGCGGGGCTTCAACACTCTTCACTGTTTTTAAACAGTATCTACTTAAAAGTATATACTAATTAGGTAAATTAGAATAGCAAGCAGGAAATTATGATGGTCTAGACTTGCAGATGCATTAAATTTCCAGCAGTATATTTTGAGGTCAAATAGAATTTATGCTACTTTTAAAATAATTGAAATTTCTGTTCAACTTGGAGTTGCATGGTTCATACGTAGGCTTGTATATACCTGCATGACCCACTCACAGAAAACCAGTACAATTTTCCATTAAGTTATGAAACTAGAAATAATCAATTTGAATCTTCAACATCCACTCCCCCGCTAATCTCCTGGGAGTTTGAACTTTTGAAGTTGCCTGCACTTATGTATGTCCAAGTACTTGATTTGATTGTTTTCTTTTCTTTCCTTTTTTGGGGGGGGGAAAGGCAAAACTAGTGACTTTTGCGTAAACCTTTTCTTTTGAAGGATCTGCAGCTTGGGAAAATGAATTTTTTTACCTTGTTTAAACAACTTCATATTAGGAAAATAAGATATGTTTACTCTGCTAGAAGGACTTGACAATTCGGGTTCAAATTCCCCACCTGATCGAGAAGAGGTTCTAATTCCCTTTCCACAGGCACAGATGACAAATATGGATTAGCCATCTTTAAACTAGAAATGTTTTTATGCTGCTACACTGGGTTACATGTGATGTTTCATAGTAAGGGGTTGCCACTAATCTTTTCCATCTGAATGATATACCTGTGACAGCTACTGAGTGAGTGGCAAAAGTCTGTTATATTTTCATAGCACTTGATATAAATTAATATTTATATTCAATTTTTTGTGAGATAATGGGAACCTAAGGCCAACCATGTTTAAATAGAGGAGAGAATTGCAAAAGGCACATGGCTTTGGGGTGGAGGCAGACAGGATTTCCCAGTGGGGTGGTTTAGTATCTTGTAGGAAACATATAGACCACACGGAATCCGCATTGCAACGCTACTTTTATTCTCTCGCACACTCGCCCTATATACATCACACAGCATTACCCACGTGCCTCATACTAATTAGATTATGTCATCACCGATATTATTACACAAACACTAAAGGTGGTCCTACAACACACCAGCTTTTAATGCTCATAAGGGGACATTTCAATTGTTTCTTTTCCTGTGATTAGCTCTTATAGCTCTTCCTTAATTGATTAAGTGAGGAGCCATATGTATGTGAGGTCCCCCTTCTTGCCCCCTCCCCCAACCCCATAACCTAGACTTAAGAATAGTTGCAGCAGAGCCATTACACTTGGAGAGGGTGGGTGGGGCTGTAATGGATAAAATGAAGCTTATTGATGTGTAACTTGATTAATACCAACAATAGATTAATATAATTGTTCTTAACTTTGTGATCTACATTATTTCTAAATGTTTTCTCTTGTAGTCTAAATGCAACAGATTGTTACATATAATAATGCCATTGATAATTATGCTGAGGTCAATTATGTAGAAAATATCTCTTTTCAAATAAATTTAACTAAGATGTTTTTCAAGTATTCCACTTTTATTCCAATTCATTGGTATGTTAAATTGTTGCAGAAAATCCAACTACCATAAAGTGGGAATCAATGGTCTGAAAATCAATTTGACTCAAATACTGAATTTTCCTTGTTTTTTTTTTTCAGATCCTGCTACTGACGCGTGAATGGTCACAAATTCCGCATTGCTTCAGATATTTCAAAGGAAACAGAGCAGCGATGGATGATTAATTAGTATAATTTCAGGCATTGAACTCTGCCTGTTATGTACTTACAGAAAGTCATTCAAAAGAGGAAAACCACAAAAGATCTTCTCAAACAGGTAATTATAACTATTCTGTGGTGTTTCAAAGTACGCAGCTCCTGGTTTCCAATTCTAATTTTCCTAATTCAGGAATAATTTAAATAGATTAGAATCACTGTCTTTCAGAGTTTATGCTAAATTCTCAGGAGGCAGTCTTACGCACACAGTGGAAGATGGCTGCCATTGTTTTGTTTTTTTTTCAATTTCTGAAGCATGGACATTGATCCATCGAGAGGTTGCTAAAAGAAATAAAAAATTTAACAGTACAGTATCAGGTTTTGAGCCTGGTTGGCTTGTGGACAAGCCCTAACATCAAATTTTGTCTATAGAGAATAGCATTGATGTTACTTTGTGGTCACACCTACAATATATGAGTTTAATTCTAAACAGTCACCAATCGTTGCATAAGGATTTTCTTGTAAAGGTTGATGAGTATGTCAACCTTAAGGTTTAGCTGAATTTCATTTCACATGATGAGATGATGTGATTCTCCATGAAAGATTGTCCAAAGGATATTTACTTTAATTCTGGCCACTTTATTTATCTCCTCACACAGTTAATCGTCTCAAACAATTTCCAAAAAACAAATGGAGTTACCCTACTTTTAATAGAAGAAGTTAATACATGTGCATAAGCACCACCTGGTGATTTGACCTCTGGACTCTGATCAAGATGTTGAGTCTGGAGCCATAGCCACTGTCTTGTACGAGTGTTCCTGGGTAAGACACTTTACTCTCACTGGCGGAGTGTTCCTCCCCACTCAGGAGTAGAAATGGATATCAGAAAACTGTTAGGAAACTAATAAAAATGATGAATTATGGCAGGGAGGAACTGAGGGACTATTTGTTCCTATGAGGAACTTTCATCCTGTCCAGAAAGGAGAACTTATTTATAAGCTCCCGTAATACTTGGCCTGTCACAGCTTCCTTTATTTTGAAATCACTAAGAAATTATCTAACGCTAAATTAGAATCAAAACTGTATCCTTATGTATTCTTATTTCTCTGCAGAAATCCAATAGTTTGCATGTTATACTCCTGATGGGAAAATTTAACCACTTATTCTACTGATGGAGACAGATAGGTGTGGTCAGACAAAGGAGGAGTCTGGTAATATCACTGAAGTTATAGTTATACCTGACGATCCTCCTTCACCACAAGACATTGCTGGTCCATCCGTTTCATTCAGTTCTTCTCCTGTAGCATCATCTTCAAGAGTTGCCGATACTCTGCAGTTACCTTCTGTGGACCTTGTCACCAGACGTGACTCAGCAGACTGTCACTTGAACAGACCACCACAGCCACCTGTGGAGAATCGGAGAATCGCGAGACGGGAGACTCAGACTGTAGGTGAGTCAACTGTCAATGCTTCAACTTCATTGTGCAGACCTCACAATGTACTAGCAAGAAAAAGAAGGAGGATAGTGGCACTAAGCTACAGAAAGCAAGATCGATTCGAGTGTTGTATATTTATAAGTAATGTGCCCGGTATTGCCAATCAACCTGCCAGAAAAGGGCTGCATTTTATTAAATACATTGTCATTTCTTGTGTTGTTAAGCCAGTTCATTTGCTTAATTTAAGCACCCAAAATGCAGCAGATTGCGTCCCAGAGCACTCAAATTTTCAAAGTTTCCCAGGGGGCATGCCCCCAGACACCCCCTAGTTGTTCGCACCTTCGGCACTCAAGTTGGGGGCTACGTGCCCAAATTGTCTCCGCCTCCTTCCCTTTCATCGACTTCAACTTTCTTTGAAAAGGAAAACCCTGAATGAAGGGATGATATCGTAACTTTTCACTTGGTTTCCAGTATTGAACTTTCACAGGTTTTGTGCTAACTAAGTTGACTGGTATCTTTTGATCTACCTCAAATGAATTTGTAAATACAAGCAAATACAAAATTTTGTCAAAATATTCCCTTTTACTTAAAGCACATGATAACAAAGCAAAATTTCAAGGTGATTCTTTCATTTCAAATGTGAAGCTACACGCTTAATTTAAAGTAACTTTGAGGGAAAATGACATCAGAAATCTGTACTATAACATATTTATTTGATCTTCAAAACCCCATAGATGGTGGGCTATAGATGTCAGATCTCTTTTTATCTATGCACAGGAGTAAATATTATGAATTGATTTATGAATGATTTTTTTTTTAGGGATAAGTCATGGAAAGAGGAAATTGTCCTCAGGCTGCACTAAACAGGATCCTAAACAACCCAGAGTTACATCTGTGAACGTGGCAGGTTATTGTTAATCTTGTTGGCTACAAATCAATCTTTTTACTTACATCTTTCAGAAAAAGCAAATATTTGCTCATTCAAGAGTGAAGTCTTATGTATATTTTCCCAATAATAAGCAATTTAGTAACCAGTTTTCATGAGAATTTAACAGATTTATTTGATTAAATAGGCAAAAAGTTCATGTACATTTTTAAAGTGGTACACCAAACTAAGTAGCATTGCTTGTGCGATAAGGAAGTAAAATTATCTTCTATCGCGTTTATCACTTCCTTGGTAACATTGACAAAATGCAAGGCAGCTATTTTGAAGTTTTGCACCCATGCCATAATCACCTCGCACAGGGTGATTAAAGCGAGATATGATGCAATCCCTGACCAATCAGAGTGTCTGTACCTCTGTTATCACCAGCATAGTAATTATACTAACATGAACTATCAGTGCTGAGGTCTGACTTTTCTGCCAAAGCCGAAGGCTGAGGCAGATAACACAGACGCATGGTTTGACTATTTATGATGTCATGCAAAAACCAAAGTCTGTGATTGTTTTATTACACATTTTTCATTACCAGCAATGCGAGTCATATTGCGTCTCAAATACCGTACGTCAATCAAAGATTACTTTCAAAATGGCTTCCCGAAGATACAAAGAAATGTATGGGATCTGAAATAAAATCTTATTTTTTGGCAGTTTAAATAAATTAAATTCTACGTGCCGACCTCTCGTTGATAAATAATATGCAACTGCACTACGAAGCGAAAGTTTTTTCACCGTTTCGTTTATTCGTCGAGCCGCGGAATAGAGGTAAAATAACAAAGATCTTCGGTTGTACTTCCTTTATAGTTTCATCCAAATACCTTCACTTACCTTCACTTCCATGCTTTGAGCTGTCCGTGTGTTTCATGCTTTCATCGGTGCCGACCCCTCAAAATTTTCTTCAGTTTACGATCTTTCAAATACGTTAAATAAAGCCTTCCATGATAAAATAGGAGGCCGCAAATCAATCTTGAAAATAGGGCTTTTTCACTATTAGACGTAACCTTTACCTGAGCTCGCGAATGTCCTGTAGGACGCGAAGAACGACCACTTTCCATCGTTTTCTTCGTGAAAAAAGTCGCCATATTTACTTCAGCTTAGCAGCCTAGCATTTCCACGCTTTTTACCGCTGTTTTAACAATCTGCAGACTCCTACAAGCGCCAAATCGCGCCAATTATAAAAAACAAAACTTGTATCACTGTGAGCTCATTCCAGTCTGAATCGTCAAAAAATGTCTGATGTTTTGCTCGATTTCGAAAAGAAATCCCTAGAATTTCAACTTAAGGTCACTGAATCTCCTCTTTCTTATATAAAACAGCAATGCGTTCAAGAATCTCGAATAGCTCTGGCAATATACATCCCGTATCCAATTTTGATGAAATGGCATGAGCTTGTTGGAATAAAAGACGAGAGAGGAAATGAGTTAAACTACATTGACCTTCTTAATTTTTGGATTCCTGGTCGATGGTTTAAAGTAAGCAAGGAGAACGGATCAAGAATCCACGGAAGATTGAGACGTGAAGCCGGTGCAGTTGTGAACAAATACACTGGGAAGAAAGTTAGTGGAAGTAAGAGAGAAGAGGCAAACAGGAAAGGGCTAACCCTTAACATTTATGAAACTGAGCTTGTGGTGCCTCATGAAATAGAAGAGAATCTGTCTGCTGCAGAGCAAGAAATAAAAGAATGGAAATTGAGGTACAAGGATCTTGAGAAGGAGAAGGAAAGCTTGGCAAGGGGAATGATGGAAGCAATAAGAAGAAAAGAAAATGAAATGGGAGAAACGGTCAAAACTACAGAGGAAAAGTTCAGAGATATTGAAGAAAAAAATAAAGAACTTTCTGAGTACATACAAAATTTAGAGAAAAAGACTGGTTTTCTTTGCCAAGGGAAAACTATAGACAGTTTGGGAAAAAGACAGCAATCGAGAAGACTGAAGGAGCTGAAAGAAAAATCAGAAATTGCCCTCTGGTTTCTTGAGTCACATGGACTCAAGCTGTCTTTTCTCAAGGTCCAGGAGGCAGCAACTAATGAATTTCACACCCTGGAATTTGACCAGTTGTCAGCTAATGAGACTGACCAGAACAACCTAGAAACTCTTCTATTTTTACTGGACAAATTCTGTGCAAGTGATGAACTTTACCATGAGTTGTCTCTTTTGTCTGAAGATTTACCAAGGACATATTTGATCAAACAAAGGAGGAATGAACTGAATAAACTCTGTCATATTGAAAGAACACCAGGTCAATACCCTGGTGCACAACTTTCATTTTCTGAAACTCTACAAGATCACATCAAACAATTTTTGGAGTCAAATTCAAACCACAAAGGTGATGAACCAATAAAGGTAAAGATCAGTTGTGATGGTGCGAAGATGTCGAGGTCAGCAAATTTTATGATAATGTCATTCTCACTCCTTCAAACAGGGGATTTAGTTATGTCATCAAAGGGCAACAGGACAATTGGTGTAGTCAATGGCCCTGAAAAATATGAAACAATTGAGACATCATTTTCAGAAATTATCAATGACATAAATTCTGTGAATAAAAATGGGAAGATCAAGGTTAATGACAAAGAAATAGCTGTTCAATTATTTCTCGGTGGAGACTACAAGTTCTTGCTGATGGCCATGGGGATGTCTGGGGCTACCTCAGACTATGCATGCCTTTGGTGTAAGGTGCACAAGCTTTTCAGGTGGGACATGTCCAAAGATCTGTCCCATTATAACGAAGAGCTCAAGAGAACACTCCAAGAAATTAAAGAGTTAAGTTCCTCTTCAAAGAAATTTTCATGTGTGAAAAGTCCATTGTTTACTATTGAGCTTGACCACATTATTCTTGATGAATTGCATTTAATGCTGAGAGTAACTGACAAACTGACTGAAAATTTAATCACAGAAGTAATGGAGAAGGATGCAAAGCAAGATTTTAACATGGCTCGGGGTAAGGAAAAGGGTGTAAACCTTGACATTCTCATTAAAACAATCAATGAACTCGGCATAACTTTTTCTCTCTGGGAGAAAAAAAATGCTGATGGGAAAGGCAGTGGAACATATGACTGGACTAGCCTTGTTGGGTCTGACAAGAAAAAGCTGACAAAACTTTTGCCAGCAAAACTCGAAGAACTAGATATCCTGTTCCCAGAAACAAAAGAAACAGTCATCAAACTCTGGAAAGATTTTTATACACTCTACAGTTTAATCAACTCTGATTCAAATGCTGGTGACTTTTACCTTGACATTTTCCAGAAATCTAAAGACTTTGTAAATTTGTTTTGTTCACTTGGTGGTGTTCGAATAGGATATGAAAAGAAGAGAGTGACTCCTTACATGCATGCATTAGTATATCATGTACCAATGTTCATCAAAAATCATAAAAACTTCAGACAGTTCACTGGTCAAGGCATTGAAAAAAATAATGATGATGCCAAGAAAATATACTTTCAAAAATCAAATAAGTGGGATGCGGCTCAGGATGTTCTGCTTCTGGAACACAGGCAGGAGGCACTAAAGCACTGCGAGAGAGAAAAAAGGCAGTACACCAAACGAAAAGCAGCTTACTGGGAGGATGGCATCATCGAGACACGAAAAAAAAGAAAGAGGGCATGTTTAAGAGAACTACAAAATGACCACAATGGAGCTGATGTACAAGGAAATAACTTAAGCGAAGATAAATACAACAAAATGACTGTTAAGCAGTTAAGACAGGAAATCAAATCTATAGGTATTAATGTGAAAGGGATTGCAAAGCTGAAAAAATGTCAATTGGTTGAGATTTTGAAGCAAAATCAGTAACTATGGCAAGCAAAGGAACAACAGATATGCAGACATGTATCACAAAATATATTTTTTAATTTGATTATTTGCAAAAATATCTTGTGAATAATTTTTAATGCTAATATGAATACTAAACTTTTGTTTGTTTATATGCTTACAACAAAATAATAACAATAATTTTGATATAGTGTATTTAATCATAAAGCATATAACTTTCTTTGATTTTCAATTGTTGCAATCACATATTCCACTAGAAATCTCTGCAAAATTATTTTGTAGATTTTCTTGTTTTATATTTATCTGTTCTAAGATAAATTAAATGTTTTTACAATCGCATGCTTTCCTGTTGACATATATCATAACTTTTTCAACTGGAAAATTTGGAGCAATTTTGACCTGACCACTGGATAAAACGTAACGTTTTTTTGAATTGTTAAGGACAGTTTTTAACTTAACAGGAAAGTCAACTGCTATTCCTTGTCCAAGTTGATTGAAATAATAGTACCAATATGGTGGAAGTTCAAATCGAGTAAAATCATTTTTTTCATAGAGTATACTAACTCCGTCTTCTGCTCTTTTACCTTTTCCTTTAAAAACGTATCTCACAATATCATGATCCATTCTAATTTCAGTGGAATAAAGAACTTTAACCGCATTCGATTTTAGGATTGAAAGAATGCCTTCCAGAAATGCAACTGATGCGCTCTGTAGTCTTTCCACGGTAACAGTGGGGTTGCTGTATGCCCTAGAAAGTTTTTAATGCAGAAAACAAAACATAAGATTGGAATCGAAAACGTGTTACGGTTAAGACGATCAAACCATCTTCTATAATGAAGCTCACATTTAAGCTTAAAATCACCATCGAAAACAAACTAAATATACCTGATAAGATGCTCATTCAAATGAGCCGAAGGCTCCCACGTGCTTGTCCACAATGGCCAGTCCTTCCATTTTACTAGGTATTCAAAGTCCTGAAATTGTCAGAGATTGATTAGAGCTGTTTATGAACTTACTTCGATTGTAGTATAAATTTCATCCGAAGTAAAATATAGCTGCAGGAACATAAAAGGGTCAATACACATACCTCGTTCTTCAATCTTCGCCGGCTGATAAGTCTCTCCACAAAATAAACTTTAGATCCGCTTTTAAATTTTCTCCTTCCTTTCAAATGAACTTCTAAATCCACTGTAGAAAGAACATTTAGTGCTTTATAATCAACTCGATTCCTCCGCGGAAATCTACTTCGCTCCATGTTTACATGAAATCTGACGCCATAGCGCATGAACAGTAGAACCTGAAGAAACTACTGACCTCGCGGACCGCGGGAGTAAAATGTCTCGGATTGCTGGTAATGTTAAACAATCTGCTATAGAAGACACCTCTCTGAGTTTGCAAAGTCAAAAACAGTACATGGATAAGGGGCTAAGAAACTAGGTAAACTTTGAACTCAAAATAATAACCCAATGTCTGCTGCAGTTTTAATTGTAGGGCCGATGTATATTAATTGTAGTTATAATGTTGTTAAGGAGAGGATAAGCTGAAGTTTTGCTTTAGAACATTTGTTTAATTGATTTGGAATAATTTTTATTTGATGAATAATGTTCTTGGAGCACTTAGCTGTTATTAAGAAAACAACACCAAGAGCCAATTCTAACCTCTGTATGTTTATTGTTACGTACAGTAAACACCCGCATATAAGAACACATGATTTTGGAGGCCAGGCTGATCAGGTTCTTATTTATCGGGTGCTTAGTGAAAAATCAGCCTGAAGGTGTTCTTAAATTTTTCTTAAATTTTGTTGTTGGAATTCAGAACTGTAACAATGCAAAAAAATGCTTGAGATTAAATTAGCATATTTAATGAAAAAGAAAATTAATAAATATCATGACATTATTGTAACAATTAGCCTGCAAAAGAAAATCAGCCTTATTACTAGTTAACTAGTGAACAGAACAAGAAAATACATCTAACATGAAGGGCATGTTAATGTCTTATCCATTTTATAAGAACATTTTATATTCCCAGGCTGATTTTGTTCTTATAAAAATGGTGCTTTATTTGCAAAATTTCAGCCTGATGTTCTTAATCCATGCATTCTTATATGCGGGTGTTTACTGTAGTTCACCTACAAAAGTGAGCAGATTGTTTGTCATCTTTTCTTGCTTTGGTGCTGAGCATTGATTGGCACAGCAGATTGAAATTATAAGATAAAAAAGATAGTCAATTATGAGCTCGATAATGAAATACAGAAAGACATTTTTCGTCTTACCACGAGCTTGTCTGAGTTCCCTAAAAAAAAATCGTAACAAAACGAAAAAACGTCTTCCTCCTTTTCAGTACCTGACTCGAACTTTACCATCTTTCGTATGCTGGTTACCACTGATTATGGTCATCAATTCGTTGTTTTTCTTTAGCAGACCTCCTTCCAGGGGACACTTTTGATGTGCAAATCTGTCAGCGTAAACTTACAGTGTATTACAAGAGAACCGCCACGGTGCCCACCTCTGTGTGGTCCAAAAAATCTGCCGTGAGCATTCACCAGATCTACACTCGACTGTCCTGGGTGAAAGAAGAACAAACCCCAGCTGGGTCATCGCGGGCTGAGTTGAATCACTACACTGATGTTCTCGCTGAAAACAAGAACGGATTGCCGTCAAACAGGATACTCGTGCAAGGGCAGACTGGAATCGGGAAGAGCACGTTTGTGAAGAAACTGGCAATGGACTGGGCTGAACTTGACGAAAACAGGTTGACAGATGAACAGAGAGCTATCCTGAAGAAGTTCGAGCTTGCTGTTATTATTGATCTCAAAAAAAGTATCCAAACACCAGAGCCTCAGAGATGTCATAAGCGCCTCTCATATTTTTGCTAAGGAGGACACGGTCATGATTGGCGGCCTGTTGAGTTACATCTCTCAGAACCAAGACAAAGTTCTCCTGGTGTTTGATGGTTACGACGAGTATCAGTGCGCACGGAACTCTGAAATATTTGAGATATTCAGAGGAAATAAACTGAGGAACTGTTGTGTGTTGATACCAACTCGAATTTCCAAAGCTGACGAGCTGGTAGAATTTCAGGACGTGCATGCTGCGATCACTGGTTTCAGTGAAGAGGACAGAAAGGCCTTTATGATCAGAATGCTTGTTAAGGAAACAGAAGCAGAAGCGTTACACGTTCATCTTCTCAAGCGAGGCCTGAGAGATTTGGCGAGAATTCCGCTACTTCTACTTTTCTTTTGCACTTTGTGGAAAATGGGAAAGCTACAGAGCTCTCCTGACTCCAAAACAAAATTGTACGTAGCGATCATCCAGTACGTTTTGGATCATAATGAAGGGAAATGTTCTTCTTCTAACTTTCGCAAAGTTGAAGATTTTACAGAGATTCTGGCTGAAATCGGAAAGGTGGCTTTAGAATGTCTTTTAAATGACGATCATGTATTTGAGTACGATCAACTGTCCGCTGCCATCCTTTGTGAAGAAAGTCGGATTATGGGCTTACTTCAAGTCAGTGAGTATGCAGAAAATATTCGACCAGCAGGGATGGTATCGTTCATTCACAAGAGCATACAGGAGTTCCTAGCAGCGTGGTATATTACCTACCGATGTGTCCTTAAAGGACATCTCGGTGAAATTAACGACCGGGCCCGAACCTTGGACAAGTGCAGGTCCTTGGAAAATGTCTTTAAGTTTATTTGTGGTTTGTCAGATGGCGGAGCAGAGAAAGTTTCTGAACACTTGACATCAGTAAGAGTCTCTGACTCAGAGCTGGATTTGTCAAAGACAATACCTGATGAACAAAGGGAGACAGACGTGGCACTAAGTCGCGTCACTAACAAGCAGAGGAGTTTCATTAACCTTGTCTACGATTCCTTTGATGAAGTTGAATCAAAAACTGAACTGTTAAGACATTGTTTAAATTGCACCAAGGGAATCATTTTTCTTTGGCGGTATGGAAGATCAATTAGTGACCTTGTGCCGGAACGGAAAATTTTAAATGAAGTTTCAATTCGTGGTGTGGTGTTCTGCGATCGCTGGGTTTGTGACGAAATGAGAGTACTATGCGAGTCGCTTGAGTTTCTCAATTGCTTACATATTCCGCTAAAAGCGACTGAGAATTTGGCGGCTGATTCAGCTAAAGAACTTTTAAAGAAATTCGAATCAGTAAAATGTAAACGTTTTTGTGGATTAGGTTGCATCCTTCATTTCCATAGTGGTCAGACACTATTTTACTTCTCTGAACTGGAGTTGCGGTGTGATGACCATGCCAAACTGTTCACTGAGAATTTCGCTCTATCTCATTCCGCAGGTTTGTGTCCAAAGTCGTCATCTCTGAAATTCCTTAGATTTGTACACTTTGCGTCAGATATTAAGGAGCCAACAATGCGCAGTTTTAGTACCATAATTAGAGATTGTAAGAGTTTCGAAAGCTTTGAAATGGATCATTTGAATGAGAGTGCTTTGGAATGCCTGGAACAAATACCAAATCCTGTTACGTGTCGGTTGGTACTTGGACTCGTTGTCTGTATGGAGTTGTTGACATCCTCTGAAGTATTAAAGCTCGCCAGTTTGTTACCACGGTTCAACAACCTCATCAAATTTTGCCTCAACTTGTATCAGCTCTCTCCTGAAGCAGAACACAAACTGGTTTGTAGCATCACACACAAGACTCTTCAGGAACTGACACTGTTCAACTTGAGAATGACTCCAGCAATAGCCGCGGCACTTCGTCGGTCAGTTCCTGAAATGTCGTCTCTAAAGACACTCTGGTTAACAGGGAGGGTGGGGAGCACTGTACAAGTGGAGGACATGAAGGCTCTATTTGGAGGATTTAACAAAACATTTCCAGCTTTAGAGGAGTTCCATATCTCTAATTTCAGATTCAGAGGTTGCTTTGCTCAACTGACTGAGCGTTTTCACTTCTTTCCCAGCTTGCGGGAGGTAGATCTTAGTTATTCAAACTTGGATGAACGTGACTTCCGTGGTTTAGTGTGTAGTTTGAAATCCATTCCTAATATGAGGCACCTGTGGCTAGAAGGCAATCCACTGGGTGACAAGAACAGGGTGGAAACTATCGTGAATCTCGAACTGCCGCTGGTTCTTGTTCATTACTGGTAACACCAGGTTCATTCAACAAGTAAGAAGATAGAAATGAGGACTGACGGAAAGACTGATTGTGATCACTGTTATGTGACTTGAGCTGCGCGTCCCAGTACCACGCAAAAATACATTTTTGAGCAAAGACGTTGAACACATAACAGTCGAAGTTTATGGAACTGTTTTTGAAGTTTTCCCCCTCAATAATTTTTTGGTTTTTGACAAATTTCGGTTAAGATGCTCGAACATATAACGTTTTAACGAAAGCACAAGTCGTCCACGTGACAAGAAATGCGTAGCACAACAAGAAAGATGTTTTTTTTTTTTATGAATTTAGTTGAGTTTTGAAAGTCAGCAGTTTTTGAACGCGAAAAGGTTGCTCGGTAAACCTGAGGTACGCTTTATGACTGTTTTTGGTCAGTAGTACTTTTCATCAGAGATATTCTGCTGTTTTGTTAACTACCAAGGTAGTTATGGCGAAGCACACAGTTTTTCCCAACCTTCGCTCTATGAGAAATGTTAGCATCTCGGAGCAGATTATGTCCGCGGACAAATATCTTTGCCAAATGGAGGCTACTGTTAATATGATAACAGACAGCGAAAACGTTTGCTGATCAAGTAGTGTATATACTTGAAGTTACATTTTGTTTTGGTCAGATACACGACCCTTACAGGCCTTTTAACTTAATAGTTCTGTATGTAGGCATCTCAGAACTTTAGCATTTCGTTGTGTTCAGTATTTTATGAAAATAAATCAACCGATTAAATTATTTTTGTGCAGCAGCTACGATGCTCGGCCGATAGCCTTCAGAAATGTCGTCCATATAATATTAATTATTTTATCTGGGGCCGTGGGAGGCTCTGCACAAGTTAGGGAAGTAAAGGCATCAGCTAGTGATAGCCTTTTCTTTTAAATTATTCGAGAAATGTATCTATTTCGAACGAGCAACTCGTGCATTTTCAGAATAACATTGACTTGAGTATAAAATTAGAGAGATTTTACTTAAAAAACTTAGAGTTACCGTCATTAATTGATATGTCATGGTTTACCGGTATACTTCGAATTTTTGGTTCTAATTATTTCCGCTTACGTTTGAGCGTAAAGGAAAACAGCTTTGCACAACTAATAATTAATCGTAATTTGTTTTTCTTTGCGGCGGCCGTGAGGACGTGAAGAGATCATTTAGGATGAAAATATCCTCAGATAATTCAGTTCGAAGTGATTTATATTTATTCCTTACAACGGTATTTCCTCAGATATGAGCCCACGCTATAATAAGGGCCACCCGAATTAAGGCCCACCCCCTTGGCCCTCTTGCCAGTTTGTTGAAAGGAAAACTAATGTAAACCCTCCCCCCCCCCCCTCCTCCGCCTCAATGAAGGCCACTCCTCCCAAACACGGCCTCTCCCTTTTGGACGACTGAAGTTTTTAACACCCGCGCGCTTATTCCAAGAAATATGTATTTCCTCTACGTTTCGTTTGAATTTTCTCGCTCAGACTCTCGATAGTTACGCACCAGACTGCTTTTTATCTTTAAACACAAGAAACGCGTCCAGTAGACTAATTTAAAAAGAAGAAATTACTTTCCTTGACCCCATATGTTTAGGGACAGTCCCGTTGTAGATTTTAAACTTTATGTTGAACAATGTTTCACAAGCCTTTATTTGTGAATATTGCATTAAGCTAACAATTTTCCTACTGTGAAGCTTGATGAAAACTAGCCGTAAGCTCCAGCACCTCATAGTACCTTCAGTACCTTGGCTTCGATACATCTTTCACATTGTACCTCTCCTACTACTATGGTTTGTTTTGTTTCATATTTCCTAAGTTCCCATTTCTGCAGTGTTTCTGTTGATGTTCCAATTACACTTGACATCTCTATAATTAGATTTGATAAAAATGTAGGCCGTATATGAATAAATGATTTTCAGTCCTTTTCCAACCCCTGATAACTTGAACTCCTGCCAGTTCAAACCTCGCGGTTAACGTTCTTCACCAACCGGGAGGTCTAAGGTCTGTATTGGCCAGGTCTTGGATACTGCCCGAGGTCGAAGGCTACGGTGCCGTATTCCCAATACTGACCGACCTTGGCTGGTGAAAAACATCTCTTTTTCTCGACGAAATTCTTTCCAAAAGATCCCGCATGACTTAGGGCTACAATTACCAGGTTAATTTCGGGAAGATCCTATATAAACCAGGGTCAAGTTATTTGACAAGTCTTTGCAGAAAATAAATGTGTTGTTTGATCGTATAATGTCAACTCTCGTGTGGCCATCCATCTCTGTGTTTTGCATTTCATAACAATAAAGCTGGACAGTCGCTTATTGCACGTGACCGTTCAAAATCTGCGAGTTTTCAGATATGGTACTTAGCAAAATTGAATATTCTAACGCTGTGAACGCACGTTACACGTTTAACCCCTTATGGGTTTCTGACAGTGTATTAATGTAAATATTTTACTCAATGTACCAAGGAGTATTGTATATATTCTAATCCTGGTGAAGTATGCGCTTCAGGTTATTGTTCTTTTTATTGAAAAGGGCGGAGGTTGATTAGCTCTATGGAAAGCGTAACGTCCACAAGAATTTTTTTTCATTTACTTCCATTCGGTTTTTAGTTCCGTTCGCTTTGTTCATCACAGTGATGTAAGACCACTGGATATTGTTAACGATCGTATTTGTACAGAGATCTTACATGATTATTGCACTTGTTACAGTTCTCTAACAAAGTAATAGCAGTAGAGATACAGTATTGAAAGATGATCATGGTTATGATTGCATATTATTAAACTAGGCTTATTCTAGTATTTTATGCTTGATGCTATACATTCAATGTTACAGAGAAGAAATAAAGTTTTCCTTTTCATGCTATTAATAATTTTGTTTTTCCTTGAATAGGGTGTCATTTTTCGGCTTTGGGCCTTAAAAAGGGTATCAGTTTTCGCTTTGTTAGTCCTTAAATAGGGTTAGGGTTCACGAACCTTCGCGGCACACCCCTATCCAAACTTCGCGGAAGTACCGCCTCCCCTCCCCCCCATTATGCCAACTGATTGCGTAAAACCGTGTAAATAACCGGCCATATGAGTCTTGAAGAGCTGATCCATCATAAATGTGTTGTAAAAACTGAAACTAAAACGAGTAAACATTCATTCAATCAAAATCAAAGGAAAGGTCAAGATTATAACAGGAAGCGAACAAAATTAGATAGGAGCAACGCGGACTGACTTTATCGCGTAGGAGATTGAAGCTAGTATTCTCGATGGGTCTGTTTGGACTTGAAAGTAAATCGTGATTTCGTTACTTGGAAAACAAGGAACGGGTGATCGTTACGAGTGGATTGTTTAGGAAGAGTCAAAGGTGCAAGGTATGTGTAATTAAATAGGCGTTGACTCAGGTAGTTATCTCTTTCGGCGCCTGCATACGTAAATTTGAAGTAAAGTTTGGGTCTATAAGAATGCAAAGCAAACTTCCGCCTTTGAGGCAAATTTAGTTTCGATTTCGTTAACGAAAAATTCTCTGCCTTCTCTTTTGGTTTTGTGGATACATGTTTGAATCGCAGCGTTTGAATCGAGTGGCAAAATTCTGTTATATTTTCATAGTACTTGATATAAATTAATATTTATATTCAATTTTTTGTGAGATAATGGGAACCTAAGGCCAACCATGTTTAAATAGAGGAGAGAATTGCAAAAGGCACATGGCTTTGGGGTGGAGGCAGACAGGATTTCCCAGTGGGGTGGTTTAGTATCTTGTAGGAAACATATAGACCACACGGAATCCGCATTGCAACGCTACTTTTATTCTCTCGCACACTCGCCCTATATACATCACACAGCGTTACCCACGCGCCTCATACTAATTAGATTATGTCATCACCGATATTATTACACAAACACTAAAGGTGGTCCTACAACACACCAGCTTTTAATGCTCATAAGGGGACATTTCAATTGTTTCTTTTCCTGTGATTAGCTCTTATAGCTCTTCCTTAATTGATTAAGTGAGGAGCCATATGTATGTGAGGTCCCCCCTTCTTGCCCCCTCCCCCAACCCCATAACCTAGACTTAAGAATAGTTGTAGCAGAGCCATTACACTTGGAGGGGGTGGGTGGGGCTGTAATGGATAAAATGAAGCTTATTGATGTGTAACTTAATTAATACCAACAATAGATTAATATAATTGTTCTTAACTTTGTCATCTACATTATTTCTAAATGTTTTCTCTTGTAGTCTAAATGCAACAGATTGTTGCATATAATAATGCCATTGATAATTATGCTGAGGTCAATTATGTAGAAAATATCTCTTTTCAAATAAATTTAACTAAGATGTTTTTCAAGTATTCCACTTTTATTCCAATTCATTGGTATGTTAAATTGTTGCAGAAAATCCAACTACCATAAAGTGGGAATCAATGGTCTGAAAATCAATTTGACTCAAATACTGAATTTTCCTTGTTGTTTTTTTTTTCAGATCCTGCTACTGACGTGTGAATGGTCACAAATTCCGCATTGCTTCAGATATTTCAAAGGAAACAGAGCAGCGATGGATGATTAATTAGTATAATTTCAGGCATTGAACTCCGCCTGTTATGTACTTACAGAAAGTCATTCAAAAGAGGAAAACCACAAAAGATCTTCTCAAACAGGTAATTATAACTATTCTGTGGTGTTTCAAAGTACGCAGCTCCTGGTTTCCATTTCTAATTTTCCTAATTCAGGAATAATTTAAATAGATTAGAATCACTGTCTTTCAGAGTTTATGCTAAATTCTCAGGAGGCAGTCTTACGCACACAGTGGAAGATGGCTGCCATTGTTTTGTTTTTTTTCAATTTCTGAAGCATGGACATTGATCCATCCAGAGGTTGCTAAAAGAAATAAAAAATTTAACAGTACAGTATCAGGTTTTGAGCCTGGTTGGCTTGTGGACAAGCCCTAACATCAAATTTTGTCTATAGAGAATAGCATTGATGTTACTTTGTGGTCACACCTACAATATATGAGTTTAATTCTAAACAGTCACCAATCGTTGCATAAGGATTTTCTTGTAAAGGTTGATGAGTATGTCAACCTTAAGGTTTAGCTGAATTTCATTTCACATGATGAGATGATGTGATTCTCCATGAAAGATTGTCCAAAGGATATTTACTTTAATTCTGGCCACTTTATTTATCTCCTCACACAGTTAATCGTCTCAAACAATTTCCAAAAAACAAATGGAGTTACCCTACTTCTAATACAAGAAGTTAATACATGTGCATAAGCACCACCTGGTGATTTGACCTCTGGACTCTGATCAAGATGTTGAGTCTGGAGCCATAGCCACTGTCTTGTACGAGTGTTCCTGGGTAAGACACTTTACTCTCACTGGCGGAGTGTTCCTCCCCACTCAGGAGTAGAAATGGATATCAGAAAACTGTTAGGAAACTAATAAAAATGAGGAATTATGCCAGGGAGGAACTGAGGGACTATTTGTTCCTATGAGGAACTTTCATCCTGTCCAGAAAGGAGAACTTATTTATAAGCTCCTGTAATACTTGGCCTGTCACAGCTTCCTTTATTTTGAAATCACTAAGAAATTATCTAACGCTAAATTAGAATCAAAACTGTATCCTTATGTATTCTTATTTCTCTGCAGAAATCCAATAGTTTGCATGTTATACTCCTGATGGGAAAATTTAACCACTTATTCTACTGATGGAGACAGATAGGTGTGGTCAGACAAAGGAGGAGTCTGGTAATATCACTGAAGTTATAGTTATACCTGACGATCCTCCTTCACCACAAGACATTGCTGGTCCATCCGTTTCATTCAGTTCTTCTCCTGTAGCATCATCTTCAAGAGTTGCCGATACTCTGCAGTTACCTTCTGTGGACCTTGTCACCAGACGTGACTCAGCAGACTGTCACTTGAACAGACCACCACAGCCACCTGTGGAGAATCGGAGAATCGCGAGACGGGAGACTCAGACTGTAGGTGAGTCAACTGTCAATGCTTCAACTTCATTGTGCAGACCTCACAATGTACTAGCAAGAAAAAGAAGGAGGATAGTGGCACTAAGCTACAGAAAGCAAGATCGATTCGAGTGTTGTATATTTATAAGTAATGTGCCCGGTATTGCCAATCAACATGCCAGAAAAGGGCTGCATTTTATTAAATACATTGTCATTCCTTGTGTTGTTAAGCCAGTTCATTTGCTTAATTTAAGCACCCAAAATGCAGCAGATTGCGTCCCAGAGCACTCAAATTTTCAAAGTTTCCCAGGGGGCATGCCCCCAGACACCCCCTAGTTGTTCGCACCTTCGGCACTCAAGTTGGGGGCTACGTGCCCAAATTGTCTCCGCCTCCTTCCCTTTCATCGACTTCAACTTTCTTTGAAAAGGAAAACCCTGAATGAAGGGATGATATCGTAACTTTTCACTTGGTTTCCAATATTGAACTTTCACAGGTTTTGTGCTAACTAAGTTGACTGGTATCTTTTGATCTATCTCAAATGAATTTGTAAATACAAGCAAATACAAAATTTTGTCAAAATATTCCCTTTTACTTAAAGCACATGATAACAAAGCAAAATTTCAAGGTGATTCTTTCATTTCAAATGTGAAGCTACATGCTTAATTTAAAGTAACTTTGAGGGAAAATGACATCAGAAATCTGTACTATAACATATTTATTTGATCTTTAAAACCCCATAGATGGTGGGCTATAGATGTCAGATCTCTTTTTATCTATGCACAGGAGTAAATATTATGAATTGATTTATGAATGATTTTTTTTTTAGGGATAAGTCATGGAAAGAGGAAATTGTCCTCAGGCTGCACTAAACAGGATCCTAAACAACCCAGAGTTACATCTGTGAACGTGGCAGGTTATTGTTAATCTTGTTGGCTACAAATCAATCTTTTTACTTACATCTTTCAGAAAGAGCAAATATTTGCTCATTCAAGAGTGAAGTCTTATGTATATTTTCCCAATAATAAGCAATTTAGTAACCAGTTTTCATGAGAATTTAACAGATTTATTTGATTAAATAGGCAAAAAGTTCATGTACATTTTTAAAGTGGTACACCAAACTAAGTAGCATTGCTTGTGCGATAAGGAAGTAAAAATATCTTCTATCGCGTTTATCACTTCCTTGGTAACATTGACAAAATGCAAGGCAGCTATTTTGAAGTTTTGCACCCATGCCATAATCACCTCGCACAGGGTGATTAAAGCGAGATATGATGCAATCCCTGACCAATCAGAGTGTCTGTACCTCTGTTATCACCAGCATAGTAATTATACTAACATGAACTATCAGTGCTGAGGTCTGACTTCTCTGCCAAAGCCGAAGGCTGAGGCAGATAACACAGACGCATGGTTTGACTATTTATGATGTCATGCAAAAACCAAAGTCTGTCATTGTTTTATTACACATTTTTTAAACAATCTGCTATAGAAGACACCTCTCTGAGTTTGCAAAGTCAAAAATAGTACATGGATAAGGGGCTAAGAAACTAGGTAAACTTTGAACTCAAAATAATAACCCAATGTCTGCTGCAGTTTTAATTGTAGGGCCGATGTATATTAATTGTAGTTATAATGTTGTTAAGGAGAGGATAAGCTGAAGTTTTGCTTTAGAACATTTGTTTAATTGATTTGGAATAATTTTTATTTGATGAATAATGTTCTTGGAGCACTTAGCTGTTATTAAGAAAACAACACCAAGAGCCAATTCTAACCTCTGTATGTTTATTGTTACGGTACTTCACCTACAAAACTGAGCAGATTCTTTGTCATCTTTTCTTGCTTTGGTGCTGAGCACTGATTGGCACAGCAGATTGAAATTATAAGATAAAAAAGATAGTCAATTATGAGCTCGATAATGAAATACAGAAAGACATTTTTCGTCTTACCACGAGCTTGTCTGAGTTCCCTAAAAAGAAATCGTAACAAAACGAAAAAACGTCTTCCTCCTTTTCAGTACCTGACTCGAACTTTACCATCTTTCGTATGCTGGTTACCACTGATTATGGTCATCAATTCGTTGTTTTTCTTTAGCAGACCTCCTTCCAGGGGACACTTTTGATGTGCAAATCTGTCAGCGTAAACTTACAGTGTATTACAAGAGAATCGCCACGGTGCCCACCTCTGTGTGGTCCAAAAAATCTGCCGTGAGCATTCACCAGATCTACACTCGACTGTCCTGGGTGAAGGAAGAACAAACCCCAGCTGGGTCATCGCGGGCTGACTTGAATCACTACACTGATATGTTCACTGAAAACAAGAACGGATTGCCGTCAAACAGGATACTCGTGCAAGGGCAGACTGGAATCGGGAAGAGCACGTTTGTGAAGAAACTGGCAATGGACTGGGCTGAACTTGACGAAAACAGGTTGACAGATGAACAGAGAGCTATCCTGAAGAAGTTCGAGCTTGCTGTTATTATTGATCTCAAAAAAGTATCCAAACACCAGAGCCTCAGAGATGTCATAAGCGCCTCTCATATTTTTGCTAAGGAGGACACGGTCATGATTGGCGGCCTGTTGAGTTACATCTCTCAGAACCAAGACAAAGTTCTCCTGTTGTTTGATGGTTACGACGAGTATCAGTGCGCACGGAACTCTGAAATATTTGAGATATTCAGAGGAAATAAACTGAGGAACTGTTGTGTGTTGATAACAACTCGAATTTCCAAAGCTGACGAGCTGGTAGAATTTCAGGACGTGCATGCTGCGATCACTGGTTTCAGTGAAGAGGACAGAAAGGCCTTTATGATCAGAATGCTTGTTAAGGAAACAGAAGCAGAAGCGTTACACGTTCATCTTCTCAAGCGAGGCCTGAGAGATTTGGCGAGAATTCCGCTACTTTTACTTTTCTTTTGCACTTTGTGGAAAATGGGAAAGCTACAGAGCTCTCCTGACTCCAAAACAAAATTGTACGTAGCGATCATCCAGTACGTTTTGGATCATAATGAAGGGAAATGTTCTTCTTCTAACTTTCGCAAAGTTGAAGATTTTACAGAGATTCTGGCTGAAATCGGAAAGGTGGCTTTAGAATGTCTTTTAAATGACGATCATGTATTTGAGTACGATCAACTGTCCGCTGCCATCCTTTGTGAAGAAAGTCGGATTATGGGCTTACTTCAAGTCAGTGAGTATGCAGAAAATATTCGACCAGCAGGGATGGTATCGTTCATTCACAAGAGCATACAGGAGTTCCTAGCAGCGTGGTATATTACCTACCGATGTGTCCTTAAAGGACATCTCGGTGAAATTAACGACCGGGCCCGAACCTTGGACAAGTGCAGGTCCTTGGAAAATGTCTTTAAGTTTATTTGTGGTTTGTCAGATGGCGGAGCAGAGAAAGTTTCTGAACACTTGACATCAGTAAGAGTCTCTGACTCAGAGCTGGATTTGTCAAAGACAATACCTGATGAACAAAGGGAGACAGACGTGGCACTAAGTCGCGTCACTAACAAGCAGAGGAGTTTCATTAACCTTGTCTACGATTCCTTTGATGAAGTTGAATCAAAAACTGAACTGTTAAGACATTGTTTAAATTGTACCAAGGGAATCATTTTTCTTTGGCGGTATGGAAGATCAATTAGTGACCTTGTGCCGGAACGGAAAATTTTAAATGAAGTTTCAATTCGTGGTGTGGTGTTCTGCGATCGCTGGGTTTGTGACGAAATGAGAGTACTATGCGAGTCGCTTGAGTTTCTCAATTGCTTACATATTCCGCTAAAAGCGACTGAGAATTTGGCGGCTGATTCAGCTAAAGAACTTTTAAAGAAATTCGAATCAGTAAAATGTAAACGTTTTTGTGGATTAGGTTGCATCCTTCATTTCCATAGTGGTCAGACACTATTTTACTTCTCTGAACTGGAGTTGCGGTGTGATGACCATGCCAAACTGTTCACTGAGAATTTCGCTCCATCTCATTCCGCAAGTTTGTGTCCAAAGTCGTCATCTCTGAAATTCCTTAGATTTGTACACTTTGCGTCAGATATTAAGGAGCCAACAATGCGCAGTTTTAGTACCATAATTAGAGATTGTAAGAGTTTCGAAAGCTTTGAAATGGATCATTTGAATGAGAGTGCTTTGGAATGCCTGGAACAAATACCAAATCCTCTTACGTGTCGGTTGGAACTTGGACTCGTTGTCTGTATGGAGTTGTTGACATCCTCTGAAGTATTAAAGCTCGCCAGTTTGTTACCACGGTTCAACAACCTCATCAAATTTTGCCTCAACTTGTATCAGCTCTCTCCTGAAGCAGAACACAAACTGGTTTGTAGCATCACACACAAGACTCTTCAAGAACTGACACTGTTCAACTTGAGAATGACTCCAGCAATAGCCGCGGCACTTCGTCGGTCAGTTCCTGAAATGTCGTCTCTAAAGACACTCTGGTTAACAGGGAGGGTGGGGAGCACTGTACAAGTGGAGGACATGAAGGCTCTATTTGGAGGATTTAACAAAACATTTCCAGCTTTAGAGGAGTTCCATATCTCTAATTTCAGATTCAGAGGTTGCTTTGCTCAACTGACTGAGCGTTTTCACTTCTTTCCCAGCTTGCGGGAGGTAGATCTTAGTTATTCAAACTTGGATGAACGTGACTTCCGTGGTTTAGTGTGTAGTTTGAAATCCATTCCTAATATGAGGCACCTGTGGCTAGAAGGCAATCCACTGGGTGACAAGAACAGGGTGGAAACTATCGTGAATCTCGAACTGCCGCTGGTTCTTGTTCATTACTGGTAACACCAGGTTCATTCAACAAGTAAGAAGATAGAAATGAGGACTGACGGAAAGACTGATTGTGATCACTGTTATGTGACTTGAGCTGCGCGTCCCAGTACCACGCAAAAATACATTTTTGAGCAAAGACGTTGAACACATAACAGTCGAAGTTTATGGAACTGTTTTTGAAGTTTTCCCCCTCAATAATTTTTTGGTTTTTGACAAATTTCGGTTAAGATGCTCGAACATATAACGTTTTAACGAAAGCACAAGTCGTCCACGTGACAAGAAATGCGTAGCACAACAAGAAAGATGTTTTTTTTTTTATGAATTTAGTTGAGTTTTGAAAGTCAGCAGTTTTTGAACGCGAAAAGGTTGCTCGGTAAACCTGAGGTACGCTTTATGACTGTTTTTGGTCAGTAGTACTTTTCATCAGAGATATTCTGCTGTTTTGTTAACTACCAAGGTAGTTATGGCGAAGCACAGAGTTTTTCCCAACCTTCGCTCTATGAGAAATGTTAGCATCTCGGAGCAGATTATGTCCGCGGACAAATATCTTTGCCAAATGGAGGCTACTGTTAATATGATAACAGACAGCGAAAACGTTTGCTGATCAAGTAGTGTATATACTTGAAGTTACATTTTGTTTTGGTCAGATACACGACCCTTACAGGCCTTTTAACTTAATAGTTCTGTATGTAGGCATCTCAGAACTTTAGCATTTCGTTGTGTTCAGGATTTTATGAAAATAAATCAACCGATTAAATTATTTTTGTGCAGCAGCTACGATGCTCGGCCGATAGCCTTCAGAAATGTCGTCCATATAATATTAATTATTTTATCTGGGGCCGTGGGAGGCTCTGCACAAGTTAGGGAAGTAAAGGCATCAGCTAGTGATAGCCTTTTCTTTTAAATTATTCGAGAAATGTATCTATTTCGAACGAGCAACTCGTGCATTTTCAGAATAACATTGACTTGAGTATAAAATTAGAGAGATTTTACTTAAAAAACTTAGAGTTACCGTCATTAATTGATATGTCATGGTTTACCGGTATACTTCGAATTTTTGGTTCTAATTATTTCCGCTTACGTTTGAGCGTAAAGGAAAACAGCTTTGCACAACTAATAATTAATCGTAATTTGTTTTTCTTTGCGGCGGCCGTGAGGACGTGAAGAGATCATTTAGGATGAAAATATCCTCAGATAATTCAGTTCGAAGTGATTTATATTTATTCCTTACAACGGTATTTCCTCAGATATGAGCCCACGCTATAATAAGGGCCACCCGAATTAAGGCCCACCCCCTTGGCCCTCTTGCCAGTTTGTTGAAAGGAAAACTAATGTAAACCCTCCCCCCCCCCCCCTCCTCCGCCTCAATGAAGGCCACTCCTCCCAAACACGGCCTCTCCCTTTTGGACGACTGAAGTTTTTAACACCCGCGCGCTTATTCCAATAAATGTGTATTTCCTCTACGTTTCGTTTGAATTTTCTCGCTCAGACTCGCGATAGTTACGCACCAGACGGCTTTTTATCTTTAAACACAAGAAACGCGTCCAGTAGACTAATTTAAAAAGAAGAAATTACTTTCCTTGACCCCATATGTTTAGGGACAGTCCCGTTGTAGATTTATAAACTTTATGTTGAACAATGTTTCACAAGCCTTTATTTGTGAATATTGCATTAAGCTAACAATTTTCCTACTGTGAAGCTTGATGAAAACTAGCCGTAAGCTCCAGCACCTCATAGTACCTTCAGTACCTTGGCTTCGATACATCTTTCACATTGTACCTCTCCTACTACTATGGTTTGTTTTGTTTCATATTTCCTAAGTTCCCATTTCTGCAGTGTTTCTGTTGATGTTCCAATTTCACTTGACATCTCTATAATTAGATTTGATAAAAATGTAGGCCGTATATGAATAAATGATTTTCAGTCCTTTTCCAACCCCTGATAACTTGCACTCCTGCCAGTTCAAACCTCGAGTTAACGTTCTTCACCAACCGGGAGGTCTAAGGTCTGTATTGGCCAAGTCTTGGATACTGCCCGAGGTTGAAGGCTACGGTGCCGTATTCCCAACACTGACCGACCTTGGCTGGTGAAAAACATCTCTTTTTCTCGACGAAATTCTTTCCAAAAGATCCCGCATGACTTAGGGTTACAATTACCAGGTTAATTTCGGGAAGATCCTATATAAACCAGGGTCAAGTTATTTGACAAGTCTTTGCAGAAAATAAATGTGTTGTTTGATCGTATAATGTCAACTCTCGTGTGGCCATCCATCTCTGTGTTTTGCATTTCATAACAATAAAGCTGGACAGTCGCTTATTGCACGTGACCGTTCAAAATCTGCGAGTTTTCAGATATGGTACTTAGCAAAATTGAATATTCTAACGCTGTGAACGCACGTTACACGTTTAACCCCTTATGGGTTTCTGACAGTGTATTAATGTAAATATTTTACTCAATGTACCAAGGAGTATTGTATATATTCTAATCCTGGTGAAGTATGCGCTTCAGGTTATTGTTCTTTTTATTGAAAAGGGCGGAGGTTGATTAGCTCTATGGAAAGCCTAACGTCCACAAGAATTTTTTTTCATTTACTTCCATTCGGTTTTTAGTTCCGTTCGCTTTGTTCATCACAGTGATGTAAGACCGCTGGATATTGTTAACGATCGTATTTGTACAGAGATCTTACATGATTATTGCACTTGTTACAGTTCTATAACAAAGTAATAGCAGTAGAGATACAGTATTGAAAGATGATCATGGTTATGATTGCATATTATTAAACTAGGCTTATTCTAGTATTTTATGCTTGATGCTATACATTCAATGTTACAGAGAAGAAATAAAGTTTTCCTTTTCATGCTATTAATAATTTTGTTTTTCCTTGAATAGGGTGTCATTTTTCGGCTTTGGGCCTTAAAAAGGGTATCAGTTTTCGCTTTGTTAGTCCTTAAATAGGGTTAGGGTTCACGAACCTTCGCGGCACACCCCTATCCAAACTTCGCGGAAGTACCGCCTCCCCTCCCCCCCATTATGCCAACTGATTGCGTAAAACCGTGTAAATAACCGGCCATATGAGTCTTGAAGAGCTGATCCATCATAAATGTGTTGTAAAAACTGAAACTAAAACGAGTAAACATTCATTCAATCAAAATCAAAGGAAAGGTCAAGATTATAACAGGAAGTGAACAAAATTAGATAGGAGCAACGCGGACTGACTTTATCGCGTAGGAGATTGGAGCTAGTATTCTCGATGGGTCTGATTGGACTTGAAAGTAAATCGTGATTTCGTTACTTGGAAAACAAGGAACGGGTGATCGTTACGAGTGGATTGTTTAGGAAGAGTCAAAGCTGCAAGGTATGTGTAATTAAATAGGCGTTGACTCAGGTAGTTATCTCTTTCGGCGCCTGCATACGTAAATTTGATGTAAAGTTTTCTATCTAAATTATTCCCTTACAACAGCTACACTGTGTGGAAAAAGTCTTTAATTAGCACCCTCTGCTACTTTTTTAATTTTTCCTTAAAGGTCTGGTAGTACGGGCAACATTTTTCTTCAACTTGTCTTGCAACATTGTTCCATTGCAAGTTGAAACCCTTTGTTGCACGTTTTACCATGTTCGTGACCAACTTGTTCTGCAACAAAATATAGTGTTGCAAATTTGCAGAATCCTGCACGTATGATTGGTTGGTTGTATGTAAACAAAGATGGCGGCTGCTGAACTCTTTCCTTGTCGGAACAGAGGGCTTGCAGCTCTCTGCTTGGGCCTTTTGCTCAGTGAAGATGAGGATAGGCCTCGAAAACGAAATCAGAAAATTTACATGCGACAATGGATTTCCCGGAGAGAGGAGAGAGGCGTTTTTCACCAGCTAATTAGAGAGCTTGAAGTGGGGGATGTCGTGGCATACAAAGAGTTTTTCCATATGATGAAGGAGGAATTTTCCTTTCTGTTGGGAAAAGTATCCCCGTTGATCCAAAAAAAAGAGCAGCCATCACCCATCAATTCTGTCCGGGCGACAATACAGCCAGATGAACGCCTAGCTGTAACGCTATGGTATTTGGCAGGGGGAGAAACTTATCACTCCCTCGAGTATTCGTTCAGAATTTCACACCAAACAATTTCTTCAATCGTGTCAGAAACAAGCCGTGCCCTGTACAAGGTAAGCGAGTCTCAGTATCGTTGATTTATTTATATAACAGTGTCAAAATTAACATACTTGACATACATTTTAATTTCCTATACTACAGGTACTTGCTCCAGAATATCTAAAAGTAGCAAACACAGAAGTGAGTGGGATGCAGTAGCAGACAAATTTGAGGCAAGATGGAATTTGCGGAATGGTACTGGCGCTGTAGACAGAAAATGTGTCATCGTTCAGCAGCCATCTAATTCTGGCTCTCATTATTACGATTACCAAGGGAACAACAGCATTGTTCTCCTTGCTGTGTTTGGGCCTGACTACCAGTGCCTTTGGGCGAGTGCTGGAACAAATGGTCGTTCGCCAGACTCTGCCATATGGCAAAATTGTGACCTCAAAAAGGCACTGAGTTTAAGTCACAACACTTTGAATTTACCAAAGCCCAGAGCCTTGCCAGAGACGGCAATGCCAGTGCCATATGTCCTAACAGGAGACGATGCCTTTGCCTTGACAAGATTTATGATGAAGCCTTCCCGCTGACAGCATTGTCAAGAGCACAGCGGATTTTCAATTACAGGTTCTCGCGCATGCGGAGAATCTCAGAAAATTATTTTGTTATCATCGCGAACAGATGGAGGGTGTTTCGTGCTCCAATTCTCTTGCCTCCGGACACAGTTGTCGACTTGATTTTGGTAGCACTAGTGCTGCATAATTTTCTAAGGTAGGGCTATTAAATCAAGTGCTACAAACCATTATTCCTTTGTTGTGAATATCAGTAGCTAAAAATGAAAACAACTTAATGCTACCCAAAATAGCATTTATAAGCAGTGTATCAGTTTGCATTCATGTACTGTACCTAAAAGCAATAAGTACTATAACTAAAAACACTATGTTGTTTTTCTAGATGACCAGTATGTAGAATCACAAGCTTTCAACGAAAGCCACGACTCCATTGTATTAATCTGATGTAACAAATTAAGGGATTTTACTTGCACTTGGTGGCATCAAATCTCTTGCCATGCAGACATTCAATTCAATCAAGACCCAATCATGCTGACTTCATCCTTGTGCAGTCTGTGTTTTATCACACACACCATTTTCATTATTCTTAAAAGCCTGCATTAACATGATTATCATTCCCAGCTAACAGAGGCTCTTTTCCAGGAAAAAAGCCTCTACTAGCAGGGAAGATCATCGGATTTAGTTGACAAAGAAAGAATCATGAGTGCTCACTTACCTTTATATATCCTGGGGAGGATACTCAAAGTATACATGATGGAGGGGTCTGACTTTTTTGGGGTGGTTGAAAATTTACATTATTTTTCAGTATTTTTGTTGGGTGAAGAGAACTGTCGCATAATTTTTTAGGTCTTAAAAAAATGTGTATTTTTTTGGGTCACAAGTAAACTTTTTGTTGATGCATAATTAATCATGGATTAAATAGTTCTGTTGGAGGAATAAATCAGTATTGAGGTATTCAAGTCTTGTATTTTTTGGGGTAGGATACTTTGATGCCAGGTATTTTTTCGGGTCTAAAATTTCAGTCTCATGTATTTTTTTGGGTTTGCAATATGAAGCTCCATAGGACCCCCCATGATGGATACCTCGAGTACTGCCCCCTCCCCCCCTTGGAACTATATACATGATTTACAAATAAGAATTGATTATGCCCTCAAATTTTCTCTACAGAGTAAATGGAATGACAGATCAAGAAGACGAGGAAGGCAATGTGCTCCCTGGGCCTAATGGAGGTGCAACAGCAGTGAGCCGTCATCATGGTTTGACGATCATCCTCAATGCAGCAACAATTACTCCACTGAAGCTAGGGCAATTAGAGAAGAGTACATGGATTATTTCATGAAGGAGGGAGTAGTACCATAGCAGTGGAGACTGTGTTTAAACTGCTGTGAATCTTATATACATTCAATGAAAGCCACTAAGCCATGAACACAAAATGTTTTAGAACTATGTTTATTGTTTTGCAACCAATCTGAAGTGAGATGAAAGGCTTAGACTAGACCTACAGTATTGCTAAATAAGAATTGGCTTAGCTTTTTCTTTCTTTGGTGACTTCTAGTTCTCAACTGAAAGATGATAGTGATACCATTTCAGTGACATTTTCATTCCTAATTATGCCTATGTTTATGAAAAGGAAAAGTGTGAAATAGGTAGCTAACATAGCTATAGCACCTGTTACATATTTCTATATTGCAGTTAGTTCAGTTCATTTCAATAGTTTTAAAATGTGTATGTTGCATTAAGTTTTTCCAGCTTGCCTCTAATGTCATTGTAATAAGAAGAGAAGTGAACTGTTCTGTCTTCAATGTGCCCTCTTCAAATTTATGTCCAGCTCATTTCACGTAATGATTTTCCATCATGGTTCATAACAATAACTCTATCAAGGCATTTAGCTTTGTGACGAAACAGTGTGTTTGCTATCTGTGCAGAAATGATCTTTCGTGGTTTCATATGCAATATATATGGACTGTATTACATATTAAGACAACATTTCATGCCCTTTTCCAGGTGCAGTGTTGTTTTGAGTATTTTTCCATCTCAAAAGGCAGCTGGAAAGATACAAATTAATGAGTTTATTTCTAACATTGGTGCTGTACAGCAATATCTTTCAGATGAGTTAATTAGGATTGTTTTCAGTACATATATGTTTACCATTTGAATAGGTACCAATGGCTATAAGAATCACTTGATACATACTTTTTGCTGATCTGTAAGACTTTTACAGTAGAAGCAATACATATGGTAAAATACTTCAAGAGACCATTTTTTAATTAACAGTAACTTATTACAAATGAGACTTTAAGGTCCTTATAAGTGTGTACCATTTCAATAAGGTACTTACTGAAATAGAGTAATCTTTATACAACAGTGTAGATTTGAAACTTTATGTCTTACAGGAAATGGACTTTACATCATTCTATTTATAAAGTTATTAAGATTTAATAAATATGAGTATGGTGTGATAAAAAACAATAATGATTTATTTAAATAACTTTAACATAATTTATTTGAAATGAAATTTTTAAGATCCTGAAGTATCAGTGTACCATTTTAAAAAGGTACTTTAATTTTAATGAAATATAACATTTTTTTGGAAGATTATATGTTTGTAAACCATACATCTTTCAAGAAATGGACATTTACATCATTTAAATTATGAAGGAATACCTACAAATATGTTTTAATAAAATGTCAATAATAGCTTTATTTCAAGAAATGACTTCATTTTGAAGGGTAATTTTAAATAAGATTTGCCAGCACATTTCCATTTCTTCAGTACTTAAATTTCTGGCTTATTAGCTACATGTAGGATACTAAACTTTGAAAACCGACTTAACAGACCCACAGGGAGTGCTAAATTACTCTTACAACAGATGTTAACCTCCACGTTAATTCGTCCCAGGCAGTGCTGAAAAATTAAATTGACTGCAAAAGGTTAAAATTGACAGTGGAGAAAATTGAAATTTAGTGACCACAGAAGGTTGAAATTTAGTGCTTTTTTTTTTCATCTTTTGACAACTTGAAGGTAAATGAAAAAAATTGAAAGTATTTGAAGGCTTGAAAGGCACAAAATAAATGATAAATAAATAAATGAATAATAAATGATTTAGCAATGAACAATTCCACTGGGTGGCTATTCTTGTCCACTGTTCCAGATCGAATTGGAATTTGGAACGTAATAATAATATTTGAAATTAGGTTATAAATGTGTTACAAATGTATAATCAGGTTATAAAGGTGTAGTGTCAATGTAAATAAGCCCACAGTTTAAGGTTCCATTGTTGAAATTGGATGCTGATGCTTGTGGGTTGTATAAGAGGTCTGTGGACTGAGGACTGCTCGCAGATACAGGAGTGGATTGTGGTGCAAACCATTCCATTTCCAAATCAAAAAATAACATCGTTGATTCTTTTCTTAGCAATAGCCAGGTGGCGACCAGAAAACTGTTGTAATAAAGACTCCAGCGATTTTACAAAGGTACTGATGGAATCGTTACGATTTTGGCTGACCAATTGCAAGTGGCAGAGGGGTCTGCAGGCACTTAATGGCTTCTTTGTAAAGATCCAGTTTTACCTTATACAATAATAATAATAATAACAGTGACTGACAATTACGAAAGTGACGGTGAATAGTGAAACAGGAAGAGTTTATTAACAGCGCTCTGCCTCGATGCGTCACAAAAGTACAATAAATGAAACGCGTATAGCTACCTCTTCAATATCTGTCGCCTTCTCAGCTTTAATTTTCTTTGCCAGTCTCTCATTTTCTGTAGGATTAAGTGTTGAAATAGCAGGGTCGACGTCGTCACTCCCTTTGATAAACATAAAAGATTTCAAATATTTCCACTGCGATGTGTATACGGCGTCCCTACCGGTTCCACTGACCTTGCTGTCTTCTTCTTTTTTAACCTCTGTTAAAAATGGTCTTGAGCACATTCCACCGACTTTTAATGTCGTCGTGGCTTTTACCAGGGAGAAGCTCGGATAGCTTTGTGTAGCTCAGATCTTCAAGTTTCTGTCCCGGTAGGATGAGAGGCCGTGATTCCATAGGATGTCATTTTGTTTATAGTACTCTGTCAACTGCTCTATCTCGTTCTCCGTCCACTCAGTTTCTTCTTTTGCCCTTACCGAACAAAGAACGTCCTCTTTCATGTAACTTAACGTTTCGAAGAACTTCCACCTGGAGTTCTGCCCGTTACTTTCCTTCTTAATTTCCCGTGCCGAGGCAGTCCACGCAGTATGAAGTTGTCGTTTTAGATAGCTGGCGATATGTTATACTTTTCTGACAGTTCCTCTAAGCCTTACTCTTTTTGCTGCTTGTTTTGCTGCTTGTTTTTTGAATGGACATACGATGTGTCCCACAAACTACGATAACCCTCCAGGTCTTTGTATAGGGAAAATTTTTGGCTCTCGCAAAGTTTCTGGTCTACTTCAACAGCCTCAAGCTCATCTCCGTCCGCCATGTTTGTTTTAAATTTGCCGCGTCGCCGCGCTTTGCGACAGCCAATCACAGGCGTTGAATTCAAATTTGTTGCAAGGCTAGTTGAAGCAAAACTAAAATTTGTTGCAGAAAGTAGAACTCGAGTCTACTTTGTGCAACACGTTGCCTCATCTTGCAACACCATATTTTGTTGCGAGACAAGTTGGTCACGAACGTGGTAATACGCCCAACAAAGGGTTTCAACTTGCAATGCAACAATGTTGCAAGACAAGTTGAAGAAAAATGTTGCCCGTATTACCGGACCTTAACTCTCATTCAAATTCCACTCTTTCCCATTTCAATATTACCTTCAATGTTACAAAATTGTCACCAATTTTAAGCAGCTACATTGTTTGAGAGGAAAGGGAACCTTGCTAGTAACTTAACTTATTAGTCAGACATAAGTTACACAATTCTGAATTTTACATTAATTGGAGGGTTGTGTACCGCCTAGTAAAGGGGGGGGGGGGCATGGCCACTACTTTTAAGGTGCTGTTGACTGATGACAGAAAGAAGCACTGAACCCTTTTGATTATAAACTGTAGAGCTCTTACTGCTGTGAACAATAGTACCAGGGGCGGATCGAGGGGGAGGGTGCAGGGGGTGTGCACCCCCCCTGAGATGAAATGCGTCTTTCTAATACAAGTGGTATTTTGCGAAAAAAAAAAATTGTGCTCACCAGTGAGTTATGCCATTCTTTAGTGGTGCACCCCCTCCTCAAAAAAATCCAGGATCCACCCCTGAGTTTCATTATACTATAAAAAATTCTAAGCAATTGCAGACATGCGTTTAAACCCTGAGCCCTCACAATGCATGTATCTACAGGCATGTATACCTTTACAAACTCCTTGACATGTGTCACAATGCACCTTAACATCAGTGTGCATATTCTTCATACTGTTCTCCATACATTCCCCAAGGTGCTGATTAGAATGTATGAAACAATCAAGATCTTCTTAAGTTTGTTATCATCTCCTTTATTCTCCTGACGTTACTGTGTGACTCAGGGGTTATCATGTGAGGAGAAATTAGATGCTAATCAATCTTAGGGGTGAAAAGGTTAAAGTATAATATTCCAACATCATCATCTTTAGCCCTCTGCCCAGTCCACACATTTCCAAAAGTACAGGGAATCTGGGGCTAAAATAGTGAAGGTCTGCCATGTACTGCACATTTCAGTGTCATTTCAAGTGTAATACAGATCAGAATACATTATCTCAAGCGAGGCCAGAAAGGCTAATTTAAATTTAAACAAAATAATATTAATCCGGCAGCCATTTATGAAAGTGGTCAATAGATGGTTACATATAATAATGCAATTGATGATTATGCTGAGGTCTATTATGTAGAAGATATCTCTTTTCATATGAATTTAACCATGATGTTTTCAAGTATTCCTCTTCTTTCCAATTCACTGTTATGTTAAATTGTTGCAGAAATCCCTGAGCCTCCATAAAGTGGGAGTCAATGGTCTGAATAATTGATTTGACTCAAATAATGAATTTTTCTTATTGTCTTTTTCCAGATCGTGCCACTGACATGTGAATAGTCACAAATCCTGCGGTAACAGTTTTTTTGTCAGAAGACATCAAAATACTAATTGGAGATGATTGTCTCTGATTCTGAAAAAAGATGGCTGGTCATTGGAATAGCCATCAACAAAGTTGTCGCTCCAGTTTTACGAGATGTTATCAAACAAGGAATGGACACTCATTACACAAACCTGGACACATACTGCAGTGGTCTGACCACACCCTGTACCCTGGCGACACTGACCTATCATCAGTTTCGTGCTGATCCCAACCTGAGAAGATTGAAATTTCAGAATATCAACAACAATCTGATCATTCATCGTAATCCTACCAGCTCGTACAACTACAATGTCAACAGCTCAGTAGACCTGGCCAAGTTGTATTTGCATAACAAACATCTTGCAGAATTTTCAGCCTTTGATGAGTCTTTGGACATGACTGCCATCCTTCAACTGTTGCAGTTTAATAACTACCATCCAGCTGCCATTTTTTCTGTTGCTATTGAAACATCAGCTGATGCTGTCAGGAAAGATGTGAGGAACAAGTGGGGCCATTTTGATGTGACAGAATGGACTGAAGCTTTCTACAATGATTGCTTCTCAAAGCTGGAGAACCTGGTAAGAAGTCTGGGGCTGACTAGTTGTAAGGAGAAGAACACATTGGATCAATTATCTGATTGGCGAGGGAAAGGTATAATTACCTCAGTCTGTTTTATTCATTTCTCTTTTTTTCATATGCTAAATATTATAATATTTTATATGTAAACTAAAACGAATTGCTCTGTCACCTCATCTATTTCCAGGGGTGTGCCCTTGGAACATCAATTTGTTTGTCATCAAGGGTCTAATATTGTGTTTCTTCAATGGTACATGTAACGGCTGCCACGCCTTTTGCCTGCTGTTAAGGTGGCTCAATAGGGTTATGCAAGATCACGAAGCGCGCGCCAGTGACATCAATCGAAAGTTAATTTTTCTCGTTGTTTTTGCTATTTTTCAAATCAAAGCTACTGAAACTTAAAAAACAAGTGCTAAATTTGCTTTACAACAGTCACCTCTGAAGTCAAGGCTTTTAGTCCCAAATTAAAACTACTCAAATATCGCCATTTTTTGACGTCTGTTTGACTTTGATTTCAATTTTCTTCAATTTCCTTCGGTAAAATTTTCTATTATTCTCCGACCGGGTAGAGTCTGACAAGACGAAACTTTTGAAATCGAAAAAAATAGGGGTTGTCAAGGTAGTTTTTTCGCTTTTAACATTTTTGTTGTTTTTTGGCTGAGCGAAAAACTTGTCCTACAAATTTTTCTGATAAATTCACAGCAAGGAAAGCTAAAAGGGTATAACATCTCTGCCAAATTTTAAGGAATTTACCGAAGGAAATACGAGAAATCTGAGGAGGAACTTTCTATTTTCTCACCTCAATGACAACCACGTGATCAGAATAGGAACTCGCCAAGATCGCTATTTGAGCATGCGCGAACTTTCGAACCACGCGGTTTTGTCGAGAACAAGTGTGTAAACACGGGCGGTCATTATCTTTGACGTTTTTGTACAAACTGCTTTTGATCTGAAAGTCAGTTGAGAACATACCTTAATTTACTATGCCGCAGAATCCTTGGAAATCTCTTCGAAGTGTTTCAAAATTGCGGAGACTATTCTCGTCGTGTTTGTGACCCTTGGAAGCGATGAGCGACTGGACAATGGCGGTCTCGTCAAAATACACACAAGACCTTTCCGTCCAAATCGTTGGTACAAATTATTTTAATCCTCATATCTTAAGCCACTGCCAGTAATTTTTTCGGCAATGCTTTGCTTTATTGGGCTATCCGCATGACCTGGGTTGTACAGCTTTCCTCGAAAAGATAAGAGTCTCTAGTGTCGGTTGTCAAGATATTTCAGGTCTTCGGCGGCGTCCTTGACAGAGATTACAGAACTTCTGTTCACCAGCATTTCATCAGACAAAGCCAACCTAGGCGAAAGCAAGATTCTTCGAAGAGCGATCACGTCCTCTAGGGCGTCGTGGGCATCAAAGGTGGTTTGAAATAAATGTTCGTAAACAGAACTCTGCCCAGGCTTTGGAAATTTACCTTCTGCGTTTTGGATGGAGGAGTGCTTGCTTTTGATGAGTGATTTCATCAGTGTCAGAGTGTCTGCAAACCGGATGGAACTGAGCTCCGCGATAAAATTTTCGCCACCGTTTCGAAGAAGTATTGGAATATCAAATGTGGCGGCGTTGTGTCCAGCCAAGATTGTGCAAACAGGCTTTGTGGATCGTGTTGAAGCTGAATCTATTCTGGCCCTCAAAAAAGTTAAGAACTGCCTAAGTACATGCGATAACTCAAAGGCTTCTACCAGTCGATTATCTTTGAAAAGTCGGCGGATTCCATTGACAGTTTTAACTGTAAGTTTGTTGACCTTTGACGCGTGAGAATCTATGTCTCTGGTTGGTAGAATGTAGCATTAGAATTGTTTAGCTGACCTATCCACGGCAGCGACCTGACATACTTCTGCTTATTTTCCCGTTGAATTTGTCTCGATGTCAAATAAAACAAAGTGATAAAATTTACTGTCATCAAATTTTTCCTTTTGAACTGTGGGTCTCGAAGTGTATTTCGGAACTGCATTTTCGTACTGTTCTTGTTGTTTCGTGACAGCAGCGGTTATATCATAAAGATCAGTGATTGAAAGTTCAGAATTGTTCAACTCCAATGTTGTCGCAGAAGAGTTCAGGTTCAGGCCAATGCCACTTTCATACATGGTACCTTCTTTACCCTCGTTTTTCGAGGTTTCTGAAATCTGGTGTTTGTGTAATTGTGATCGACGTCGTTTGAATGCAACTGTTGATTTCCTTTGTCCTTCGAACTTTTCATGTCCATTTTCGTATTATGGTCTACACAGAAAAGACCGGCAAGAGTACCATATAACCCCATACATTAATTATGCATTCAGTCTTTGTTCAATTAAAACAATAGCGAATTTTGGGGTTCTTCGAGCCCACCACACTGTTCAGAGACTCGTTACGTTGAGAATTTGCTGCAGGTGCAAGTTTGTTTATAACAATGTCTGTGCTATATTCATCAAAGAGAGATTTCAGGGCCGATTGAATGCTATCTCCTTGGAGGTCTTTGCCATAGGAAAGATCTCTGTGACAATAATGAGAAGGGTCTTTCTTGTACCTACACCATGTTTCTCTACAACCAGTGTGGTCACCAAATGCATGAGGCACAATGCTTTGAATTGCAGATTTCATGTTTGTAGCATCCCCCTTATTTTGTACAATACACGTGTAAAGGATTTGACAAGGTAATTTATGACTTTCTGTGACAACACTGAACTGTTGGGGAACTTACTTCATTGGCTCAAGTTGTATAGGCATGTTGTAAGGGATCTTTTTATGTGAACTGTATCACTTCATTTTTCCACACCATAGGGTACCTTTTGCTCTAGGTGAGATTCAGTCATTGAATCATCATCCCCGGTGTAAATTGAAACTTTGACATTTGATTTAGTTACCTTATTGAAAAGTTCAACTGCAGCTAAAGGCTCCATTGACTTTGAAGAGCCTGAATGATTTTTTTCTACAGTCATGGTCATTTGGTTGTTTTCCTGCCTTTTTAGCTTCATCACAGGAGTGGCATATTTTATTTTTTGTTGTGTAGTCAAGGACCTTACCAGTTGAAAGGCCCATGACTGCAGCATGTCCGGTCTTAGAGTTGAAACCTCGCCCCCGTTTCTGCCACCCCATGTCATAAGAACAGGCAATAGGTACCAAATTGTTCTGGTCAGGCTTGTTACCATTTTCAATTGACTTCTCTCGTTCAAGGGTTAGGAATTGCTGGCAACTATTTTTTGCTACTAGCTCTATTGCCTTTCCAGCTTCCCTTTCCCGATTTTTAAAAGTCGATGAGTTCAGTGCAGGCACATTGAGGATTGAAAGTAAATTGTTTAAATGGGTGTTGCCCACTCCTGTGTGTAAACAGCCAAGGGCAGCTCTCGTGTTCACATCAAAGGTCAGTGGACCGCGTGCACCAGATCTGTGCTCTTTTGATGTTTTAATGGTGTTTCCTCCATTGCATTGGCTGCATATAACAGTAAACGTGCTTGCCAAGCCACTGTGCTGTTCTTCAATAACATTGCCAAGAGACAAAGGGCCTAGAAATATTGTAAAATACACTGTAAACTAACAGGGAAAAAAGACTCCACAATATTTGTTATATTGTTTTATATGATAACGGTGTAAAATATGCTATAGTGCAGTTAAAAATAGTGAGAATTTACCGTAATGACAAAATAAACATTCCTTCAGACCATCTGTAAGGGTTTCTAAGTCCACCAGTCTGGATCCTTGTGGCAGGTTCGCCTTCCTCTTAGCTTTATTCTGCTGATGGGAATCAGGGTTGGAGTCAACAGAACAGGTAGGCCGATAATTAGGACAAGCTTGACAGGAAAATCTTACCAAAAATTATGACTTCCGAATAAAGAAAAATGTACTGACCTCACGTGCTCGTGTCATTCGTTTTGCTGGGGGTTCGTTTTCCATGGATATGTTATCATACTGGAGCTTCCTTTTGGCATTCCACGTTTTGAACCCTCCGTGTAACCTTTTTATTTTTGTTTCTTTTCTGGTTTCGATCGCTTCCACTTTCCGAAAGCGACCCGACGCATTACGGATGTTGTGTAGGCGTTGTGTAAACTTCTGGTCTTTCACTGTCAATATTGTGCTCATTACTGGAAAGTATCGATGCCGTTTCACTCTCGTCAAGTAAACTTCGCGATTATGTGACAAAAATTGTGCACTCGCGTGAAGCCGCCATGTTTGTTTACATATTTGATGCCATTTAAAAGCGCGCGCTATTTTCGTACCCATTCTTCGCCCGGCCAAAAAACCCTATTGAGCCACCTTAAGAAGACGTCAACAAACTTGTGCGCGCGCGACTTACGTGCGCGTGCTTTGAGGTTACGAAGTAATCTCGTAAGCGAATCACGCGGACCCTTTTTTAATGTTGACGTGTGCGATTTTTAGAGAAGAGTAGTTGAAGTTTTTTTTGTTTATCGTTTGGTTGTTGTCGTTTGCCGTAAGACTACAGTTTTCTGTGTTAGAGTAAGTGTCTGTTTGGATTTCCCGTTTCGCTTCCGAATACCTAACTTATATTGAAGTTCGTTTTGGTTCGATTCTTACAAGCGGGACTGTTATGTAAGTGCTAATGTTCCTTTCCTTGAGCTTATATATAGTTTTTTTGTGATTTTGTTTGAGTTTTTAGCTAGCTTTGCATCTTGCCTTTATATCGGAATGTTTGGAATGTTGGTTTATCTATTCGCATTTAGCTTAGCTTCTTCCTTATAAATTCATATTTCAGTTTACGATAAGTACTTGGATACCACGACTACGTTAAATAAAACGATTCAAGGCATATCCGTAAAATATATCCTCGCTTCATAGTGTGTCTTCATTTGCGAAACTCATAGTTGTCGTCGAAATTTTGCTTCGCTTGTGTCGGCCGCTACAGTACAGTTATGGGGTGTAGTGATTATGATGAAATTGAAAGCCTCCAAATTTTCTTAATTTGTCCGATTGCTAATTACTTTGTAGGTTGCCAGCTGTGTATGGGTCATGCTGTGGACAAAGATCTTCTTTCTCTGATACAAACAGAAGTAAATGGTATTATCAAGGACTTGGCTCTGCAGAGCACTCAGCTTTCCCAAGTCCAGCAAACAGCTGCTGTCCTTCAAGTAAGGCTAGATGATGGCGAAGCCATCAGGAAAAAAGAGATGAAACTTATCCTGGAAAGACTTACGGCAATTGAAATAAACCTTGGAGAGGAATTATTGAGAAGAGTTCAAGGAATGGAGGAAATAGTGGAGCAAGTTGAGCAAAGAGCGACCAAGACGGATCAGAAAGTGGACCAGTTTGAGCAAAGGGCGACCAAGACGGATCAGAAAGTGGACCAGCTTGAGCAAAGGGCGACCAAGACGGATCAGAAAGTGAACCAAATGGGGCAAGGTCTTAGTGACAGAATGAACCAATTAGAACTTAGAGTGGAGAGTGAGAAGCCCGGTAAGTCTTACTGAGATTACAGAGGGTGAATGTGATTCTGTTTCAGGCTTGATCGGGAAGGGGTGAGAGAGTCTAGAGATACGAACATAAATGGGTACAACCCCCCGTCCCCCCGTTACCTCCTCCAGCTCAGGTTTAAAATCCAACCCCTAGTTGTTGTTTTGAAATGTTTAAAAAAAATCATTAATTTTATGAATGAAGCGATTATACAACGACACATTTAAAGCTTCAACATCCTCCCCAGACAACCTTTGAAGTGTTAAATCTTTCCAGTGGAATACAAGTGTTAGATACTCACTAGGTATGAGGTGTTTGCAAGCGAATGGCTCAGAAGAAGAGGTCGACAAGAGCTAGGTTTTTAAGGCTTAGACAATTTGTAGATAGTCATGGTTGCTGCTTTTCTCTCTTACAAAACAATTGGCCTTCAAATCGGGTACTTGGCAAGGGCATTTAAACTTAATTTTGGCCCTGGGTCACGGGGCTTATTTTTTTTTGGGAGGGGGGGATGGTATTGAGGCTTCAAATTCATAGACGCAGATTCTGTTTAAGTTCAGTGTTGTGGAGATTTGCTGATCAACACGGTTTTCATTCGGTGCTTTCGGGAGAGGGTCAACAACGGAATAAAACAATAACAAAAAAAGGTAATCTTTTTTAACCATCGGCAAGGGGTCTTACACGCACTGTATATGAAACATTTATCTTTTACTGAAATTTTATTTTCTGGTTAAAACATTGAAGAAAACATGTTTTGGCCAACTCGAAAGATTAGTGTTCACCACAGGCTGCGTTTTGGTACGAAATCGGTGAGCGGACAAAACTGAAACTGATGTCTCATGGATTGAGTGATGTCTTTTAAATCTTGTTTGAAGTCATTTTTTAGTTGTAATTTCCATTTGGGCCATAAGCCAATGGATATTACGCTGGAATGTTGTGCGGGAGGTCGAGGGTTCGAGCCCCGGCCGGACCAATACTCAAGGTCTTAAAATAATTGAGAAGAATTTGCCACCATCAAGAAATGGTTAGATATTCTAGTCTTCTCGGATAGGGACGAATAAATGGAGGTCCCGTCTCCTGTAGGGTTGGGAGTAGGTGACGTTAATTTCCCACACACGAGATTACTGTGTGATGGATGTCCTCCCCTGGGGTTGGATGGGTGGGAAGGTGAGGGCCATACGTTAGAAAACTTATGTTAAGTTAATATGTTACCCTCGTTAATTAAAGATGTATGAGTATGAGTATGAGAAGAGTAAGTGATTATGGTTGTCATGGGAACTTCAAACGTTATAATAATAATGATGATGATATTTATATAGCGCCTATCCAATGATAGATCTAGGCGCTTAACAAAATGAGAGGAAATTTAAAATTAAAGTTAATTGAAATGAATAAACTTAAAATTGAAGTGAAAGCATATAAAGTCTATTTCCTTATGGCTAAAGTAAAACTTCTCAAAAAGGTAGGTTTTAAGTTTAGGCTTAAAATGATTTAAGTTCTCGCATGAGCGTATGTTTTCGGGTAATTTGTTCCAGAGTTCAGGGGCTCAGGGGCTAAAAACGGAGAATGCTCTAGAACCATAGGTCTTAACGTTAAAACTAACAGGATTCAGATTGAGCGTAGAGGATGAACGAAGCGATCTAGACGGTGAGTGGCGAGTGATAAGGTCTTGAATATAGATTGGAGTTTGCATACCTTTCCGTGACAGTTATCTTTGACTAGCATAACAAACATGTTCAAAATAATAACTTTATTTAGCAATAATTCTTATAAAATCCTTTACAGTACAAAATATCAACAGCGTCAAAAACGATCCAAAATAACTCACTTTCGGCTAACATTTACTCTCTTTTTTTTGAATATCAAAGTGTCTGGAAAACAATAAATAACGGAGTCAAATCTGAACAAATTCAAAATCTAAATAGTCTGATAAGTAAAAAAATATCTAAAACTATACAGAAAAGCGAAAGGTGAATGGCAAGTCTAGAACCCTATCTACAAGTCTATTAAGAACTAGTAAACAATGTCTAAGTGACGTAATAGCCTAGAACTGAGATCAAAGAGGTTCTTGGGATTAAAAAACACATGCGAGGGAGAGATGAACAAATTATGTTTGTATTAAGCTTTTTGTGATGTTGAGATGAAGTTATTTGATGTTTCATTGGAGTCGGATAGTTCTTTGGTGATTCTTGTTGGAGTATAGCGCTTACGGAATCGAATCTCCGCTGCCGTTAATAGACGGCATCAATATTTGTTTCCAGTGTCTTTCCTGGAGCCTCTGTCGTCCTCATGCAGGACAACGGTCACTCAGGTCATAGGCATCAGGACTCTGGAGATTGGTTTGATTCATTCTGTGAACTTTACCACTGCAAATAAAAGAGAAAGAAATTAAAAGGGCGGAAACAAAAAGAAACGCCAACTTTACGCAGTGATTCTATGAGGCTCGATATTTCTTCAAAAGAAATACTTTTTCAGTAATCCGCCATAACATTATCACCAACACCAACTTTATAACAAGTGAATGCCGCATTTTAGAATGAGTTACTGTAAATTTACTTGTTACTCTAAGTTCAATGAACTTTAAAACTTGAACCTATTGTAATAGGAGTTTTCTTAATGTACTTTGAAGGCATATGCTGTTGACTTTAAAAGTTAACTTAGTTAAAAAATTTTTGTATGTTTGACTAAATGATTCACACGATAGACTCGGCTGCTAACTGCTGGCAGCCAATTATAATGTTAAAAAAGTTTTAATGAAAATGTCAACCATTTCCTTTGTTTTCTCCCAACAGAAGTTCTTCCTTTTGATGTGCCAGTTTGTCGGCGTAAACTTGCAGAGCATTACAAAAGAACCGCCACGGTGCCAACCTCTGTGTGGTCCAAAAAATGTGACGTGAACATTCACCAGATCTACACTCGACTGTCCTGGGTGAAAGAGGAACAAACCCCAGCTGGGTCATCGCGGGCTGACTTGAATCACTACACTGATATGTTCACTGAAAACAAGAACGGATTGCCGTCAAACAGGATACTCGTGCAAGGGCAGACTGGAATCGGGAAGAGCACGTTTGTGAAGAAACTGGCAATGGACTGGGCTGAACTTGACGAAAACCGGTTGACAGATGAACAGAGAGCTATCCTGAAGAAGTTCGAGCTTGCTGTTATTATTGATCTTAAAAAAGTATCCAAACACCAGAGCCTCAGTGATGTCATAAGCGCCTCTCATATTTTTGCTGAGGAGGACACGGTCATGAAAGACGGCCTACTGAGTTATATCACCCAAAACCAAGACAAAGTTCTCCTGGTTTTTGATGGATACGACGAGTATCATTACGCACGGAACTCTGAAATATTTGAGATTTTCCGAGGAAATAAACTGAGGAACTGTTGTGTGTTGATAACAACTCGAATTTCCAAAGCTGACGACCTGAAGGAATTTCAGGACGTGTATGCTGAGATTACTGGTTTCAGTAAAGAGGACAGAAAGGCCTTTATGATCAGAATGCTTGGTGGCGCACCACAAGCAGAAGCGTTACGCGATCACCTTCTCAAGCGAGGCGTGAGAGATTTGGTAAGAGTTCCGCTACTTCTACTTTTCTTTTGCACTTTGTGGAAAAAGGGAAAGCAACAAAGCTTTCCTGACTCCAAAACAAAATTGTACGTAGCGATCATCCAGTACGTTTTGGATCATAATGAAGGGAAATGTTCTTCTTCTAACTTTCGCAAAGTTGAAGATTTCACAGACATTCTGGCTGAAATTGGAAAGGTGGCTTTAGAATGTCTTTTAAATGACGATCATGTATTTCAGTACGATCAACTGTCCGCTGCCATCCTTTGTGAAGAAAGTCGGATTTTGGGCTTACTTCAAGTCAATGAGTATGCAGAAAATATTCGACCAGCAGGAATGGTATCGTTCATTCACAAGAGCATACAGGAGTTCCTTGCAGCGTGGTATATAACCTACCGATGTGTCCTTAAAGGACATCTCGGTGAAATTAACGACCGGGCCCGAACCTTGGACAAGTGCAGGTCCTTGGAAAATGTCTTTAAGTTTATTTGTGGTTTGTCAGATGGCGGAGCAGAGAAAGTTTCTGAACACTTCACATCAGTAAGAGTCTCTGACTCAGAGCTGGATTTGTCAAAGACAATACCTGATGAACAAAGGGAGACAGACGTGGCACTAAGTGACGTCACTAACAAGCAGGAGAGGTTCATTAACCTTGTCTACGATTCCTTTGATGAAGTTGAATCAAAAACTGAACTCTTAAGTCATTGTTTAAATTGCACCGAGGGGATCATTTTTCTTTCGCCGTATGGAAGATCAATTAGTGACATTGTGCCGGACCGGAAAATTTTAAATGAAGTTTCAATTCGTGGTGTGGTGTTCTGTGATCGCTGGGATTGTGAGGAAATGACAGTGCTATGCGAGTCGCTTGAGTTTCTCAATTGCTTACATATTCCGCTAAAAGCGACTGAGAATTTGGCGGCTGTTTCAGCTGAAGAAGTTTTAAAGAAATTCGAATCAATCAAATGTAAACGTTATTGTGGATTAGATTGCATCCTTCATTTCCACAGTGGTCAGACACTGTTTTACTTCACTGGACTGAAGTTGTGGTGTGATGACCATGCCAAACTGTTCACTGAGAATTTCGCTCCATCTCATTCCGCAAGTTTGTGTCCAAAGTCGTCATCTCTGAAATTCCTTAGATTTCTACACTTTGGGCCAAGTATCAACGAGCAAACATTGCGCAGTTTTAGTACCATAATTGGAGATTGTAAGAGTTTCGAAAGCTTTGAAATAAATGATTTGAATGAGGGTGCTTTGAAATGCCTGGAACAAATACCAAATCCTCTTACATGTCGGTTGAGTCTTGAAAACGATATGTTTTCCAATTCGTTAAAATCGTCTGGAGTATTAAAGCTCGCTAGTTTGTTACCACGGTTCAACAACCTCATCGAATTTAGCTTTTATTTGCACAAATGCTGTGCTGAAGCAGAAAACAAACTGGTTTGTAGCATCACACACAAGACTCTTCAGGAACTGAAACTGACGAACTTGAGAATGACTCCAGCAATAGCCGCGGCACTTGGTCGGTCACTTCCTGAAATGTCGTCTCTAAAGAAACTACGGTTAGTAGGGGTGGGGAGCACTGTACAAGTGGAGGACATAAAGGCTCTATTTGGAGGATTTAACAAAACATTTCCATCTTTAGAGGGGTTCGAAATCTATAACTTCAGCTTCAGAGGTGGCTTTGCTCAACTGACTGAGCGTTTTCACTTCTTTCCCAGCTTGCGGACGGTAGATCTTAGTTTTTCAGATTTGGATGAACGTGACTTGCGTGGTTTAGTGTGTAGTTTGAAATCCATTCCTAATATGAGTATCCTGAGGCTACTATGCAATCCACTGGGTGACAAGAACAGGGTGGAATCTATCGTGAAACAAGCACTGCCTCAGGTTGATCTTTATTACTGGTAACACCAGGTTCATTCAACAAGTAAGAAGATAGAAATGAGGACTGAAGGAAAGACTGATTGTGATCAGTGTTATCTGATTTGAGCTGCTCGTCCCAGTACCACGCAAAAATACATTTTGGAGCAAAGATGTTGAACACATAACAATCGAAGTTTATGGAACTGTTTTTGAAGTTTTCCCCCTCAATAATTTTTTGGTTTTTGACAAATTTCGGTTAAGATACTCGGACATATAACGTTTTAACGAAAGCACAAGTCGTCCGCTTGACAAGAAATGCGTAGCACAACAAGAAAGTTTTTTTTTTATGAATTTAGTTGAGTTTTGAAAGTCAGCAGTTTTTGAACGCGAAAAGGTTGCTTGGTAAACCTGAGGTACGCTTCATGAATGATTTTGGTCAGTAGTACTTTTCACCAGATATATTCTGCTGTTTTGTTAACTGCCAAGGTAGTTATGGCGAAGCTCACAGTTTTTCCCAACCTTCGCTCTATGAGAAATGTTTGCATCTCGGAGCAGATTATGTCCGCGGACAAATATCTTTGCCAAATGGAGGCTATTGTTAATATGAGAACAGACAGCGAAAACGTTTGCTGATCAAGTAGTGTATATACTTGAAGTTGCATTTTGTTTTTGTAAGATGCACGACCCTTACAGGCCTTTTAACTTAATAGTTCTGTATACAGGCATCTCAGAACTTTTGCATTTCGTGTTGTTCAGTATTTTATGAAAATAAATCAATCGATTAAATTATTTTTGTGCAGCAGCTACGGTGCACGGCCGATAGCCTTCAGAAATGTCGTCCATATAATATTAATTATTAAAAACTGGATCATTGGATAATGCAATTCAAGAATTTTTATTGGCTTAGCCATTTATGGTATATCAGCAAATCTACCGTAATCTACAAATATGATAAGCGCACGCGTCAGCTTATAATTGAAAGGGAGCTAAAAAAAAAGAATAAAATTTAATAACTTAATTTAAGGTTTTTAATAAAACAATTATTCCACTCGCGTTTGTTGGATATGAGATGATTATAGCCAACGAGGCGCGTAGCGCCGAGTTGGCTATCTATCATCTCATATCCAACGTGCGCTCGTGGAATAATTGTTAATTATCTCATCAGGGGCCGTGGGAGGCTCTGCACTTGTTAGGGAAGTAAAGGCATCAGCTAGTGATAGCCTTTTCTTTTTAAATTATTCGAGAAATGTATCTATTTCGAACGAGCAACTCGTGCATTTTCAGAATAACATTGACTTGAGTATAAAATTATAGAGATTTTACTTCAAAACTTAGGGTTACTATCTGTAATTCATATGTCATAGTTTACCGGTGTACTTCGTATTTTTGGTTCTAATTATATCCACTTACGGTTGAGCGTAAAGGAAAACAGCTTTGCACTACTAATAAGTAATAGTAATTTTTTTTTTTCTTTGCGGCGGTCGTGAGGATATGAAGAGATCATTTAGGATGAAAATATCCTCAGATAATTCAGTTCGAAGTGATTTATTTTTATTCCTTACAACGGTATTTCCTCAGATATGAGCCCAACCTCTAATAAGGGCCCACTCGAATTAAGGCCCACTCTTGGCCCTCTTGACAGTTTGTTGAAAGGAAAACTAATGTAAACCCCTCCCCCCGCCTCAATGAAGGCCACTCCTCCCAAAAGCGGCCTCTCCCTTTTGGACGACTGAAGTTTTTAATTAATACCCGCGCGCTTTTTCGAAGAAATATGGATTTCCTCTACGTTTCGTTTGAATTTTCTCGCACAGACTCTCGATAGTTACGCACCAGACGGCTTTTTATCTTAAAAAAAAAAAAAGGAAACGCGTCCAGTAGACTAATTTAAACAGAAGAAATTACTTTCCTTTACCCCTTATGTTTAGGGACAGCCTTGTTGCAGGTTTAAAACTTTATGTTGAACAATGTTTCACAAACCTTTATTTGTGAATATTGCGTTAAGCTAACAATTTTCCTACAGTGAAGCTTGATGAAAACTAGCCGTAAGCTCCAGCACCTCATAGTACCTTCAGTACCTTGGCTTTGATATTTATGGCTACTTTTATTGGAACATTCATTTTTGTGACCAGCGTCAAGAGGGCCGAAAGTTTACAATGGACGGACACTTATTTCACCGGGAGGGGGGGCACTCGCATATATGGGCCATATAGGTACGTGCCGCGGAATAGGGTATGGTTTTTGAGGTTCTCGGTCCTTAAATAGGGTATCCTTTTTACCCTTTTTGTTCTGTGTCCATGGTGTGGTCCTTAGGGCAGCGTTATTCTATTTTCTAATACTGGAGTGTGAAAACGCCCGCCTAAACGCACGGTTTTTTTTTTTAAACTTGATGTATCCGTTTAAGTATTGTGAAGTATTGTGATCCACGCGATTGTGTACGATTCCTTAACTGCGCATATATGTTTAAGTACCATATTTGGAAAATCACGCGAGAAAAATTAACCAATCAAAAATGCATTAGGCGCCGCTACAAATCCTCACGTGCAAATCGAAATTCCAAACTGTGCGAGGAATCACCAGTAATCTTTTATTTCATGCATTTGCAAAATTCAAACAACGCTTATTGTACGTGAACGTTCAAAAGCTACGATTCTCCAGAGATGGTACTTAGCAAAATTGAATATTCCAACGCTGTGAACTCCCGTTACACGTTTAACCCCTTATGGAGTTTCTGACAGTGTGTTAATGTAAATATTTTACTCAATGTACCAAGGAGTATTGTATATATTCTAATCCTTGTGAAGTATGCGCTTCAGGTTATTGTTCTTTTTATTGAAAAGGGCGGAGGTTGATTAGAACTATGGAAAGCCTAACGTTCACAATAATTTTTTTTTCATTTCCATTCGGTTTTTAGTTCCGTTAGCTGTGTTCATTACAATCAAGGAAGACCGCTGGATATTGTTAACGATCGTATTTGTACAGAGATCTTACATGATTATTGTACTTGTTACAGTTCTATAAGAAAGTAATAGCAGTAGAGATACAGTATTGAAAGATGATCATGGTTATGATTGCATATTATTAAACTAGGCTTATTCTAGTATTTTATGCTTGATGCTATACATCCAATGTTACAGAGAAAAATAAAGTTTTCCTTTTCATGCTATTAATAATTTTGTTTTTTCCTTGAATAGGATGTCATTTTTCGGCTTTGGGCCTTAAAAAGAGTATCAGTTTGCTTTCTTAGTTCTTAAATAGGGTTAGGGTTCACGAACCTTCGCGGCACACCAAACTTCGCGGTAGTACCCCCTACCTCCCCCCCCCACTGACCTCAGTGGTTCGAGGTCAGTGGTTCGAATCCCGTACAGGCCTGAAATTTTTTTCAGGTCTGATTTTCACTATTGCTCAAATATTGCTTTACTGCGAAGGATCGTGCACATATACGTATATAAACACTATACATAGTAATGTTGCCTCTGTGATGATGTCTGTGTGGTCTTGTTTGATTTTTACCTTTGCCTTGCTCTAAAAATGAAATTGTGCCGGGGACAACATTAAATTTTGGGGTACGGTGCTGTGATTTCTAACATAGTATCTTTAATGCAATTACTGATGGTGAAGGAGTTGTTTTACTTCAATTAAAAAATCATGATGTAGAACACGGCAATCAATGAAACGATCAGTGTCTAATCATAAACTAGCTCTTTGTCAGTGACAAGTTCGCAAAATTAATATTGGTGAAGGATACTTCAGATAACAGTTTCTGTAAACCACCATACCAAAAAACATGGCGACTGGTATATTCAACCAGAACTCTTTGCGCGAGAAAATCCTGGAACCACTCATAAAAACAGGCAGTAAAGATCCGAAAAATTTAAACCTTACATATGTTGTTGTTTTGTGAAATATTGCTTTCTACACGTGCCTTAGCCTAAATGTGCAGGTGCCATCTTTGTCTGTTAGTGGATTGAATCTATTGGGTGAACACCAGAAAAACTAGTAATATTGATACAAATAAAATGAGGGTTTAGTATAGGTATGCTGTGGTTTAGTTTTGTCTCTAGTTTGATTTTGTTACTTTTAATAGAGGCCAAATTGATAGTGACTCATTATCTCATCATAACTTAGGCTAGGAGCTAAATTTTATCTTTCTTTACACAAAATGCAATTTTCATTTGTATCATTGTTTACACCAAGCACAAAAATTAAGCACAACATATACCTTTTTATAACTATTGTATAATTTGCCAAGAAAATGTTTATGATGGAGCTTACTATAGTTTATTTCATAGATACTGAGATTTACACACGACAAAAAGCCCGCGTAAAACTAGTACGTTAAATCCGTTAGCTAATAGGGAACGCGAACGATGAATTTTCACTAGTGAAAAAACGCCGTTCGCCCGATCACAAACGCGAACGACCAAAATTCACTAGTGCACAATCGTGGCCCGCGAGTTTCACTCTGACTCTTGAATCCAACATGGCTAGTTCAACGTTTGCTTCTTTGGAAGGTTCCATTGAGACTTTTATTTAAGAACAAGAAAACCAGAACACGGTGAAGAAAACGAAACGAGACGTTGCTTTGTTTACAGAGTTCCTTCAAACAAAAGGAGATGCACGAAGTGAAATAGCTGAAATTCCTCCCGCCGAGCTGAATGAACTTTTGAGTGAATTCATTTTAAGCGTTCGCACAAAAGAAGTCATTTACGTCTACACAATTGGATTTTTTGCCTTCATTAAACATTTCAAAAGACAAAGAGAACTTTATATTTTAGTTTATAATAGCAATTGAATGGATTTTCTAAACATGCGCGCCCAGACTGATGAAATTGACCAGCAATTTTTCTTTTCAAAAATCTCAATATCTATAAAATAAACAAATTACACCATGGAAAATGCTTTGTACGATTTTATTCACTCGTTGAGGAGTATCAGAAAACTCACTCGTTCCCAGCGCTCACTTGTTCGTTTTCTGATACTCCTCAACTCGTAAAGTAAAAATCGTACGCGCGCATTTTCCATGGAGTAATCTCTATGTCCACACGAGAGACTGAATGTGTAGAAACTGGAACTGTTTAATGGTCGATCGCTAACATTGCAACTAACATTCACCATGCGCTTTTTTTCTTACTCCTAATACGCATGTCCTACGATAACTCGACCGCTGACCTTGAACATTACACTTACCACCTCGTCTGCACTTTTGTTTACTTTGCTTTGCTGCTGCTTCTCATCCATGCTTGTATAAATGAGATTATTTTAAATAAGTAAGGGTGAAAGGATTGGTATTTTTTACACAAAGATAGTTGCAGAGAGTGCCTTTAATAATATATGGATCGCCAAACCCTCACAATGAACGCGGATCACCAGACACTCACAATGAACGTCAACAAGACTAAGTTCTTGCTAACACAGCTGGTAGGAGCAATAATTGCTAATAATAGGATATAGTCTGTGTTGAATTAAGTATTCATTTGTGTATTTATTTCATTTTAATGTTTGTAACACATAGTTGAAAAAGTATGTGATATGTCGTACCAAATCACATACATATTATTACACGACTCGGGAAGTCAGAGGGCCAATAACTAAAAATCAACCAATCAAAATGCTCTATTGCCGGTCAATATTCACTCAGTATTGGACCGGGCACTGTCCCGAATGGTCCTGAATGATACCGCACTTGTGTCCCTTTGAACTTCAGTCGTGTAATAAATCTCTTATTAACCAAGCTTGCTCGGGACCTTACTGGAAGAATATCGGCCCTCGGTCTTTATTGTACGGAGCACGCTGCGCTCGGTCCGCACTGTCAAGACCTCGGGCCGATATTCTCCCAGTACGGCCCTCGCGCTTGGTTAATAAGATATATTTATCATATTCCTTATAATTTAGTTCAAGGGGCATTATTCTAAATAGACTAAACGAAAGAAAGTGGCATATGTCAGCCACTGATTTAAATAGAAAAGCACATATTGAGTGAAATGTAATTCTCCTGCAAATCTGTCCCCTTCTGGGTGAGCAAGGAGAATGATTTAATGCACTGTAACCCAACTGTTACTTGCTAGAGAGCATGGGAGAGAGCTCTATCCTTGACAAAAGAGACCAGATCTTCATCATACGTGTTAGCAGTTTATTTTGTGAGTTAACTTTCCAGGATATGTGATGTTCAGGACATCAACCACACCAGAGGTTGAATTTTTGCGTTGTCCCATACATTTACCATGAATACATGTCTTCCACTGTATCCATAATAGCCATCAGTGTAGACACTATGAAATTGTTACATGTAACATAATAAAAATCATTCTGGGGCTTGAAGAAAATCACAAATTTTCGTTCATTGAAACACCGAGATCCGTGAGGCTCTGAAGAACGAAACATAACACAATAGAGGCTATTCTTATTCAATGACAAGTAAATGAGTGGCCGGGTATTCTGCAATCTAGCCGTAACATCTAGTTTTGCCTGTCCCAAGCAAAAAGAAAAAACGCTATGTCTCCTATGTCCGGCAGCCGGGCAGTGTTTTCAAAATACTCTGTGTCAGGCAGTCAATTGCTTTTTTGATTTTCAGTTAATGATAACAAATCCTTCTTTATATGGCTGAAAACTTCACTATTTCCACCGTAATGTGAGTTTTTGTGAGCTTGGCAACCGCTATGCCGGTATTCATAACTTTGAAGCCTACCGCAAGCTTCCGGACAGGAAATTGAAAATACTCCGTGTCCGGCAGTCGAATATTTTCCCGAATATTAAGTCATTACACTCAATATATTCGAGCTCTACCATCCTAGGCAGTGTTATTGTTGTTTACATGGCTAAAGAGTACGATTACCAGTTTTTAAACTGTTGTGAAATGCAGTGTTTTCCACGAGCTTCCGGACACGAAGCCGAAAATACTTCAGGTCCAGCAGTGAAATATTTCCCGAATTTTAAGTCGTTCTACTTAGTATATTCGAGCTATAACAGTTGACAGTTACTCGAGTTTCACGCAAAACGCGATGAGCTTATGTTTCTGTTTCACTCCACATGTATTTGTATCAACACATGCATTTCCTTTTTTAATGTGTGTATCTATTTTTAGGGAAGTACGTAGCCTGGGAGGGTGGTTTGCGAGCGCCAGAGTCCGGGGGTATGCCCCCCTGAGAATTTCGAAGAATCATGTTAAAGTTCGCAACTTCGCATTCCTTGCATTCTGAGGTCTCATTACATCATATATTTTCTAATAGTTCCTCTTTTTCAACACTCACTCCCCCCTAACCCTAACCCTTTGTGGCCAGTCAGTACTGCGCACTCTCGAGAATTGTTTGTTTGTTTGTTTGTTTTGTTTTGCATTGTTTTCAAATATTTTTGCCGAACAAGGCTGAAATTTCACTTCGTTCCAGGCGAAATCTGAACTAAGTAAAACACGATCGAATGTCTACCAAAAATAACAGAAGTTTTACTCTCATTACACAGCATTTTCGGCGCTTAAACTGCAGGGTTTTAGAGGTATCAAATTTCACACCGGTTCCTTGACGTCACGAATCGATAAAGAAGGTTAAGTCTCGACTTTTGGCAAAGTTTCACTGAGATCGGTCCAGTTTCATGGAAGTTATGAACAACTTTGTGAAATATAAAGAAAATAGTCATGGGACCCAGGCCTTAATTCACTTGAGTTGGATTCTTAGACATTTGTTGTGTAGTGTCGCTGAGTACTTTTACGAGTTTTGCTGTATTTTGACGAGCCCGTAGAGCGAGTTAAATCACTAATAATGAACAAAATACTCAGCGATACAACTCACCAAAACGCCTAATAAGTTATTTATTATCCAACACGCCAAATTGTTATTTCGGTGCGGGTGAATTTCGCGGAGTTTTTGGGGAGTGCGTGATAGATTTATGCGAAGCAGAACGGTATTGGCGCGTTGTCGCGATGCCGTTTCTATTTTCTTCAATAAGTGATGAAATTTCATTTTCATCTAACTTTCTTCTTCGTTCGATTTATCTAATAAACTTGGATTAAGATTCACCAGCCATTCCGGCTCTTCGTCTTCAGAGAAATAATTTAGTTTGTCTGCCAGTTTTTGTATCTATGGACTTCTGTGAAGTCGTAGATACTATGCTATCCAGAGAGCAAGTCAGTCCTTCCATCCTTCCGTAACAATATAAACATTCGGATAATGCTCGGAATTCAGTTCGGTCTTTTCCAATAACGTTCGATTTTCGTAACTCGCGTTGGCGACTAGTTACGATCGCAGTTTTTTGTCTCCTGCAGGTTTTGTGTTGCATTGCTGCGATTATTCATTCCCCTAAGGAAATATTTTGCCCCCAAAGGAGTTTTTCTGTCGCATTGCTGCGCTTATTTGTTCCCCGATTGACTTTTTACACAAAAATCGACATCAAAGAGAATATGCAAATTTCTCCGAGTGAAGATAACTCAAGTCTCATGGTATCTGTTAAAAAGAAGCGAGACGAAAATGACCAAGACATATTTCGGACGACAGTTTTATTCAAAACAGTTCTTAATTACTGCTTTAAGTGGAAAACGTACAAATTTGTTACGTGTACAAAGCCAATACGGTAAAAGTCATCATGCTTAGATCGTTTTTTACTTGATTTCACGGCAAGAAATTTCGTACCGTCATATTGAAAATTCTGAAAGTATACTGACCTATTTGACACAAAATCTTAAATTAAACAATACTTTTTGAACACATGTGAGCGTAAAACGTTACTCAGAGGACGATAATTTAATCCCACGTTAGGACAGAAAATTCTTGACGCGCTTTAAGAACTTTCGCGACAATAAATGATGATGCTCACTTCGGTAAGGATGTAAACAAATTTATTGAAGCGGAGCGATTAGACGTAAAGAACGTTGAAAAAGAAGCGACGCGTAGCGAAGCGATGATTGGGCAGTATAAAGATAATGTACAAAGCGGTTTCGAAAAGTAGGAGATAAATCCAGCGAAAAACTATAGTTAGATCGACTAGGAACTACCTTAGAACTACGAAAACAAACTTTAGATTTCAGTACTATGATGAATAACATGCACAAAGTGAATGATTTACTTCTGTGTCCACGTTGGACATTTCACAGCTTTGACGTTGAGCTTTACGGATCTTAACACGATGACACGTTGACTAGAACTGAAAAGTTTCCTGAGCACGTTCCACAAAACTAACCAATACAAAGAATAATAGCTTTCCGCGGCAGAAACACCACAAACGCTAAAGATAGTGACGCAACAGAAACTACAAAGGGTTGAAAAGGAAATGCGAAAAACCAATATATATTTGGCAGTAACTAACATATTATTTACCGCGCCATGGAATCGTCAAATTGTCGCGAGGCCCTGCTTGAAGTCCGAAAGTTCGGTTTCGTTTTACGGCCACAATTCCCATCCCTTTAGAGAATTGTAGTGTCGTTGACTCTAGACCTTATTCAGTCACCTTTAAGACCTTGATAGCCATTATTTTCCAAACAGAGTATTCCATAATATTGCTACTTAATATTCTGGCTTCCACAAGGTCTAACTCGATCGCATAGGAACGAAAAATCCGACTTGAAAATTTTGAAGGTCAGCTGCGCAAGAATAATAGGGCCCTTAAAGTGGGAATCAATGGTCTTGACAAATTAATTTCACTCAAATAATGAATTCCGTGTTTTTTTTTTTTCCCAGATTCTGCCAGTGACATGTGAATGGTCAAATTCTGCGGTAACCAGATTTTTTGTCAGAAGACATCACAAAAATCATTGGAGATGATTCTGTCTGATTCTGAAAAAAGATGGGTCGTCACTGGAATAGCCATTATCAAAGTTGTTGCTCCAGTTTTACGAGATGTCATCAAACAAGGAATGGACACTCATTACACACATACTGCAGTTGTCTGACCCCACGTTGTACCCTGGGGACGCTGACCTATCATCAGCTTAACACTGATCCCAACCTAAGAAGATTGAAATTTCAGAATATCAACAACAATCTGGTCAACCATGGTAATCATACCAACTTGTACAACTGCACTGTTAGCAGTTCAGTAGACCTGGCCAAGTTGTATTTGCGTGACAAACATCTTGCAGAGTTTTCAGCCTTTGATGAGTCACTAGACGTGACTGCCATCCTTCAACTGTTGCAGTTTAATAACTACTACCCAACTGCCATTTTTTGTGCTGCTATTCAAACATCAGCTGATTATGTCAGGAAAGATGTGAGCAACAAGTGGGGCCATTTTGATGTGACAGAATGGACTGGAGCTTTCTTCAATGATTGCTTCTCAAAGCTGGAGACCCTGGTAAGAAGTCTGGGGCTGACTGGTGGTATGGAGAAGAACACATTGGATCAATTATCTGATTGTCGAGGGAAAGGTATAGTTAGCTGTGTTTTATTCATTTCTTTTTTTTTTTTTGTCATATGCTAAATATTATACATTTCACATGTCAACTAAAAAAAATTGCTCTCTCACCTGCCCTGTCCTCACCTGTCTAACATTGTGTTTCTTCAGTAGTATACTTATGGGGTGCAGTGATTATGACGAAATTGAAAGCCTCCAAATTTTCTTTATTTTTCCGATTGCTTGTTACTTTGTAGGTTGCCAGCTGTGTATGGGTCATGCTATGGATGATGATCTTCTTTCTTTGATAAAAACAGAAGTAAATGGTATCATCAATGACTTGTTTCTGCAGAGCGCTATGCTTTTCCAAGTCCAGCAAACGGCTGTTGTCCTTCAAGTAAGGCTAGATGATGACGAAGCCACCTGGAAAAAAAGAAGTGAAACTTATCCTGGAAAGACTTAGGGCCATTGAAAAAGACATCGTGTGTGAGAAACCAGGTAAGTCGTTCTGAGATTACAGAGGATGAATGTGATTCTGTTTCAGGCTTGATCGGGAGGGGATGGGAGAGTCGAGCGTGGGCACAACCTCCCTAGTTACCTCCTATTCAAAATTCAACCCCTCGTTGATGATTTGGACTATTTAACAAGAAAAACTTGATAAAGACATTATGCGTCTATGAATTTAAAGTTTCAACATCTCCACGGGCAACCAACGTGCTTTTGACCGTCGTCCGTGCCCGGGCATGGGGGATTTAGACTTTGCCTGGTAGAGGCGGATAATTTGAACTAGAAGTGTCAATTCTTTCCACCAGAATTCAAGTGTTAAATACCTAGGTATGGAAGTGTTTAAAGGGTAAATAGTTTATTTCTGCAAGCAAATGGCTCATAAGAGGAGGTCTACAAAATCTATGTTTTCAGGCTCGGTCTGATGTGTAGATAGTAACAATCACTTATTTTTCCTTTTACAGAAAAATTGGCCATCAAATCTGGTACTTGGCTAGGGCATTTAAACTCAATCTTAGCCCTGGGGTACAGGACTTCTCTGGTGGGGGGGGGTGTTGAAGCTTCAAATTCATAGACGCAGATTCTTTTTAAGTTCAGTGCCATGGAGATTTTCTGATCAACAGGGTTTTCATTGGGTGCTTTAGGAAGAGGTCAACAACGGAATAAAACAATACTAATCATCGGTAATGTTTTAAACCATTCGCAAGGGGTCGTAAATGAAACAGATTTATTTTCTTCTGACATTTTATTTTCTGGTTGAAACGTAGAGGAAAACATGTCTCTGGCTAACTCAAAAGATAAGTGTCCACTACAGGCTGGGTTCTGAAACTGATGTCTTGGGATTGAAGGATATCTTTTTAAATCTTCTTTGAAGTCATTCCTTGTTGTAATTTCTATTTTGGCCCATAAGAGAAATATGTAATTAAGGTTGTCATGGGAACTTCAAACGGTTACTTTCGCAGCTAAACGACTAATAATCCCTCCTTTTCGATAAAGTCCATCGCGCGAGTGAAAAAAATATCAGTGAAAAAAAAGTTGACGTTAGCGCGCCGCGGGAAGCTCTTGCAGTGACACCGATGCGCCGCGGGAAGCTCTTGCAGTGACACCGATGCGCCGCGGGAAGCTCTTGCAGTGACGCCGATGCGCAGCGGGAAGCTCTTGCAGTGACGCCGATGCGCCGCGGGAAGCTCTTGCAGTGACGCCGATGCGCCGCGGGAAGCTCTTGCAGTGACGCCGGTGCGCCGCGGGAAGCTCTTGCAGTGACGCCGATGCGCAGCGGGAAGCTCTTGCAGTGACGCCGATGCGCCGCGGGAAGCTCTTGTAGTGACGCCGATGCGCCGCGGGAAGCTCTTGCAGTGACGCCGGTGCGCCGCGGGAAGCTCTTGCAGTGACGCCGATGCGCAGCGGGAAGCTCTTGTAGTGACGCCGATGCGCAGCGGGAAGCTCTTGTAGTGACGCCGATGCGCAGCGGGAAGCTCTTGTAGTGACGCCGATGCGCAGCGGGAAGCTCTTGTAGTGACGCCGTTGCGCCGCGGGAAGCTCTTGCAGCGACGCCGATGCGCAGCGGAAAGCTCTTGTAGCGACGCCGATGCTCAGCGGGAAGCTCTCGCAGCGACGCCGATGCGCAGCGGGAAGCTCTTGCAGCGACGCCGATGCGCCGCGGGAAGCTCTCGCAGCGACGCCGATGCGCAGCGGGAAGCTCTTGCAGCGACGCCGATGCGCTGCGGGAAGATCTTGCAGCGACGCCGATGCGCTGCGGGAAGCTCTTGCAGCGACGCCGATGCGCCGCAGGAAGCTCTTTCAGCGACGGCGATGCGCCGCGGGAAGCTCTTTCTGTGACGCCGATGCGCCGCGGGAAGCTCTTTCAGTGACGCCGATGCGCCGCGGGAAGCTCTTTCAGTGTCGCCGATGCGCCGTGGGAAGCTCTTCCATTGACACCGATGCGCTACACGAGCTCCACGAATGAGGCCTACTTCACCAGCGCCTAGTTTATTCCGCTGCCGTTAAAAGATGGCATCAAAGTTTGCTTCAAGTGTCTCTCCTGGAGCCTCCGTCGCCCTTATGCAGAAGAATAATTGCTGGTCAAGGGCGTCAGGACCCTGGGGACGGGATTCCTTTAATTCACTCGGAGAACTTTACCAGGAGTCCAAGTAAAAGAGAGGAAAAACAAAGAAAGGCGAACTTCAGAGAGTGATTCAATAAAGCTGGATATTTCTTCAAAAAACGTTTTTTTCTCAGTAATCTGTACATCATAACCAGCACCATCATTGAAACATGTGAATGTTATGTTTCACAACGATTTACTTTAAATCCATTGTGTCTCCCAGTTTAAGGAACTTTAAAACTTGAACTTATCGCTTTATACGTATGATGTGCGATCCTCGCAGTAGATAGCGCTATTTATGCAATAGCGAAAGTCAGACCTGAAAAAAATCAGGCCTGCACGGGACTCGAACCACTGACCTCTGCGATTCTAGTGCAGCGCTCTACCAATTGAGCTAACAAGCCAACTGGGAACAGGCCGTTAAGTTGATTCGTAATAAACCCGTGAAAGTAATAAATGAGATGCAATGAATATATGAAGTTCATATATTTTTTTTATTTTTTATATTCATTGCATCTCATTTATCGCTTTTTTTTTCTTTTTCCTAACGAAGTATGAAGCCGTCTCCTCTTAGCTTTTAAAATTAACTTTATTTTAAAACTTCTTTGTATATTCGTTTGAATAAATGATTCATACGATAGAGCCAGCGGCTAACTGCTGCCAGCCAGCTGCAGATTAAAATTGTAAAAATGGTGAGAGGAAAATTTTTTTGTTTTCCCCAAACAGAAGCACCCCCTTTTGATGTGCAAATTTGTCGGCGTAAACTTGCAGCGCATTACAAAAGAACCGCCACGGTACTCACCTCTGTGTGGTCCAAAAAATCTGCCGTAAACATTCACCAGATCTACACTCGACTGTCCTGGGTGAAAGAGGAACAAAGCCCAGCTGGGCCATCACGTGCTGAGCTGAATCCCTACACTGATGTTCTCGCTGAAAACAAGAACGGATTGCCGTCAAACAGGATACTCGTACAAGAGGCAGACTGGAATCGGGAAGAGCACGTTTGTGAAGAAACTGGCAATGGACTGGGCTGAACTTGACGAAAACAGGTTGACAGATGAACAGAGAGCTATCCTGAAGAAGTTCGAGCTTGCTGTTGTAATTGATCTCAAAAGAGTATCCAAACACCAAAGCCTCAGAGATGTCATAAGCGCCTCTCATATATTTGTCGAGGAGGACACAGCCATGAAAGACGGCCTCCTGAGTTACATCTCTCAGAACCAAGACAAAGTTCTCCTGGTTTTTGATGGTTACGACGAGTATCATTACGCATGGAACTCTGAAATATTTGAGATATTCAGAAGAGATAACCTGAGGAACTGTTGTGTGTTGATAACAACTCGAATTTCCAAAGCTGACGAGCTGGTAGAATTTCAGGACGTGCATGCATGCTGAGATCACTGGTTTCAGTGAGGAGGACAGAGAGGCCTTTATGATCAGAATGCTTGGTAGCGAGATGGGAGCATTAGCTTTAAGAGTTCATCTACTCATGTGAGGCGTGACAGATTTGGTGAGAGTTCCGCTACTTCTACTTTTCTTTTGCTCTTTGTGGAAAAATGGAAAGTTACGGAACTTTCCTAACTCGAAAACAAAATTGTACGTAGCGATCATTCAGTACGTTTTGGATCATAATGAAGGGAAATGTTCTCCTTTTACTTTTCGCAAAGTTGAAGATTTTAAAGATATTCTGGTTGAATCGGAAAGGTGGCTTTAGAATGCCTTTTAAATGACGATCATGTATTCGAGTACGATCAACTGTCCGCTGTCATCCTTGATGAAAAAAGTCGGATATTGGGCTTACTTCAAGTCAATGAGTATGCAGAAAATATTCGACCAGCAGGGATGGTATCGTTCATCCACAAGAGCATAAAGGAGTTCTTAGCAGCGTAGTACATCACCCACCGATGTGTCGTTCATGGAAATCTCGGTAAAATCAACGACCGCGCCCGAACCTTGAACGACTGTGAGTCATTGGAGAATGTGTTCCAGTTTATTTGCGGTTTGTCAGATGATGGATCATTGAAGATTTTTGAACACGTGACATCAGTTAGAGTCTGTGACTCTGAACTGGATTTGTCAAAGACAATACCTGATGAACAAAGCGAGAAAGACGTGACACTATGTGACGTCACTGACAAACAGAGGAGTTTCATTGGCCTTGTCTACGGTTCCTTTAAAGAAGTTGAATCGAAAACTGAACATTTTAGACATTGTTTAAATTGCACCGAGGGGATCATTTTTCTTCCGCCGTATGGAAGATCAATTTATGACATTGTGCCGGAACGGAGAATTTTAAATGAAGTTTCAATTTGTGGTGTGGTTTTCATTGATCGCTGGGGCAATGAAAATATAACAGCGCTATAGGAGTCGCTTGAGTTTCTCAATTGCTTACATATTCCGCTTAAAAACAACTGAGAATTCGGCGGTTGTTTCAGTTGAAGAACTTTTAAAGAAATTCAAAGCAGTCAAATGTAACAGGTATTGTGACTTAGTTTGCATCCTTCATTTCCACACTGAGTGGTCAGTCATTCCTTTACTTCACTGAACTGGAACTGTGTTGTGATGACCATGCCAAACTGTTCACTGAGAGTTTCGCTCCATCTCATTCCGCAAGTTTGTGTCCTCAACCGTCGTCGCTGAAATTCCTTAGCTCTCTACGCATTGGTCCAGAGGTTAACGAGTAGTTAACCGTACGCAGTTTTCGTATAAGAGATTGAAAAAGTTTCAAAAGAATTTCAATGGGTCAAGTGAATGAGAGTGCTTTCGAATGCCTGAAACAAATACCAAATCCTCATACGTGTCAGTTGAGGCTTGATGGCTGTTTCCGTTACTATTCGTTGACACCGTCTGAGGCATTGAAGCTCGTTGGTTTGTTACGACAGTTCAAAAACCTCATCCAATGCTGCCTTTACTTGGGTGACTGCTGTGCTGAAGCAGAAAACGAACTGGTTTCCAGTATCACACACAAGACTCTTCAGGAACTGAGATTGTCTCACTTTAGATTAACTCCAGCAATAGCTGCGGCACTCGGTCGGTCACTTCCTGATATGTCATCTCTAGAGAAACCCTGTCTAGAAGTCTGGAAGATGAAGAGAAGCGTACAAGTGGAGGACATGAAGGCACTATTTGAAGGATTCAACAAACCATTTCTAGCTTTCAAGGAGCTCAGGATCTCTGGTTTCAGCCTCAGAGGTTACCTTACTCCACTGACTGAGTGTTTTCACTTTTTCCCCTGCTTGTTGAGGGTAGATCTTACTCGTTCAAATTTGGATGAATGTGACTTGCGTGGTTTAGTATGTTGTTTGGAACCCATTCCTAATCTGAGGTCCCTGTGGCTAGTTGGGAATCCGATGGGTGACAAAAACAGAGTGGAATCCATCGCGAAACAAGCACTGCCTCATGTTGGTCTTCATTACTAGTAACACCAGTTTCATTCAGTAAGTGAGGAGTAGAAACGAGGACTGACGGAAAGAATGATTGTGATCAGTGTTGTGTGACTTTAGCTGCTCGTCCCAGTACCACGCAAAAATACATTTTTGAGCAAAGAACTTGAACACGTCACAGTGAAAGTCTATGGAACTGTTTTTGAAGTTTCCCCCGTAAATAATTTTTTGGTTTTTGACAAATTTCGGTTAAGATACTCCAACATATAAGGTTTTAAGGAGAGCACAAGTCCTACACGTGACAAGAAATGCGTAGCAGAATAAGAAAGATGTTCTTTTATGAATTTAGTTGAGTTTTGAAAGTCAGCAGTTTTTGTACGCGAAAAGGTTGCTCAGTAAATCTAAGGTACGCTCTATGACTTTTTTGTGTTTTACCTTTCACCCGAGATATTCTGATGTTTTGTTAACTACCAAGGTAGTTGTGGCGAAGCTCACAGTTTTCCCCGAGCTTCGTTGGCTGATCAAATTGTGTATATACTTGAAGTTTCATTTTGTTTTGGTAAGATATACGACCCTTATAACCCTTTTAAACTTAAAAGTTCTGTATGCAGGCATCTCAGAACTTTTGCATTTTGTTGTGGTGAGGATTTTATCAAATTAAGTCAACCGATGAAATCCTTTTTCTGCAGCAGCCGCGGTTCTCGTTCGATAGCCTCCAGAAGTGTCGTCCATACAATATTAAATATTTTATCTGGGGCGGTGGGAGGCTCTACACTAGTAAGGGAAGTAAAGACATCAGTTAATGATGGCTTTTTCTTTTCAAATTATTCTAGAAATGTATTTATTTCGAAGGAGCAACGTGTGTGCATTTTCAGAATAACATTGACTTGCATTGAGTATAAAAATGACAGATTTTACTTCAAAGACTTAGTGTTACCTTTCTTTAACTATTATGTCATAGCCGTTTACCGGCTTACTTCGAGTTTTTTAGTTCTAATCATTTTCAGCCTAAGGTTGTGCGTAAAAGGAAAACAGCTTTGCATATTTAAATGCAATAATTTTTTTTGGCGACTGCCGTGAAGACGTGGAGAGAACATTCAGGATGAAAATATCCTCTAATCATTCAGTGGGAGGTGATTTATTTTTATTCCCAACAACGATATTTCCTCAAATATGAGCCCACGTTCTGATACGGATCCACCCGAATCAGGGCCCATGCCCTTGGCCCTCTTGACTAAGCCTCCTCTTTCCTCATTTTCGCAAATAGTAAGGATACAAGAGAAATCCATTCCTACTGTCACTTTATTCATAACGTTTTCAGTTTCAACAACAACATAATCAGTAGAGGAAAATAGTTTCCTTTCCGTAAAGTCCCCTCCAGTTATTGAATTTCTGTCTACTTGGATATTGTAGCTTTTGTCTTTTAATTGACGATCTGGTCAAAATAAAGCTACAGTTTGTTGAAAAGAAAATTAATGTAAGCCCTCACCCCCCACCTCCAGCACCTCATATAGTACCTTCAGTGCCTTAGCTCCAATACATCTTGATATTTTATCTCTCCTGCTGCTTTGGTTTGTTTTGTTTCTCATTTTTTAAGTTCCCATTTCTGCAGTGTTTCTGTTGGTGTTCCATTTTCACTTGACTTCTCTGTAATTACATTTGATAAAAATGTATTCTGTATGAATAAATCATTTTCAGTCCTTTTCGAACCCCTGATAATTTGAAGTGCCGCTAGCTCAAGCCTTTTTCAATTTCCTTTAGGGTTCGAGTTCAACGTTCTTCACCAACCGGTAGGTCTAAGGTCTGAATTGGGTAGGTCTTGGATACTGCCCGGGGTCGTAGGCAACGGGCCGCATTCCCAATGCAGACCGACCTTGGCTAGTGAAAAACATCTCTTTTTCTTAGCGAGTTGGTTTCCAAAAGATCCCGCATGACTTAGGGCTACAGTTTCCAGGGTAATTTCGGGAAGATCCTCCATAAACCAGGGTCAGGTATGTTACTTGAAAAATCTTTGCCGAAAATAAATGTGTTGTTTGATCGTAAAGCGAACTCGCGTGTGGCCATCCATCTCTGTGTTTTGCATTTCATGTCAATAAAGCTGGACATTCAAGCTATAAAGTTTAGTCGCTGTTTAGTAAACCCGTATTCTAAAGATTCCTAAATTTAGCTAAACCTTTTTATCGGGACATTCATTTTTGTGACCAGTGTCAAGAGGGCAGAAAGTTTGCAATGGAAGGACATTTATTTCATTAAATCAAACCTCTTGCGCAGAAAGCCTAGTGCCCACTGATTGCGTAAAACCGTGTAAACAACCAGCCATATAAGTCTTGAAGAGCTGATTCATCATAAACGTGTTGTCAAAACTGAAACAAAAACGAGTACACAAACATTCAATCAAAATTAGAGGAAAGGTCAAGATTACAACAGGAAGTGAACAAAGTTAGATAGGAGCAACGCGGACTGACTTTATCGCGTAGGAGATTGGAGCTAGTATTCTCGATGGGTGTGTTTGGACTTGCAAGTAAATCGTGATTTCGTTACTTGGGATACGAGGAACAGGTGATCGTTACGTGTGGATTCTTTAGGAAGAGTCAAAGCTGCAAGGTATGTGTAATTAAATAGGGTTTCACTCAGATAGTTATCTCTTTCGGCGTCTGCATACGTAAATTTGAAGTAAAGTTTGCGTCTAATTAAGAAAGTAAAGCAAACTTCCGCCTTTGAGGCAAATTTAGTTTCGATTTCGTTACTGAATAAAAAATTCTCTGCCTTCTCTTTCGCTTTTGTGGATACATTTAGGATGTTGTTAACGACATGTTTGAATCACAGCTTTTTTGCTGCCCTCGCTATGTTTGCTTTTGAATTTAATGCTACAGCTCTGACTCTGTTCGTAAATAAAGAAGTATCTTAATTGAACATTTACATGTTGTGCCTAATGGAGAGCCAATGCGACAAGACTTCCTAAATTTAGTTATTCACAAATTACTGTGAAACCACATAACATAAAATTACATACTTATTGCATGAAACCCACAGGATCAAGTGTATAGTAAGATATCTGAGATGTTTTTTCCTATTGTTGTGTTATTCCTAAATTGTTATTCTAAGCATGCTGACCAAGTAGAGCTCACGTTAACGTTCTTATCTCTTCTACAACTTGTCTGAATCTAAATCATTAATCATGTTTGAACACAAGTGTAAAGTGGGAAGAATATTCACGTAGTGAATATGTCATAAATCTACAGAACAGTAGCTGTATTTTTATTTATTACGCGTTAGATATCCTCTGTATTGACTTGTCAGGACAAAGTGACCTTCACTGAATAACGTTTAAAGACAAGATTTGCAGTTTTCTGTGCATTGTTGATTAAAGGAAAATATTTCGTAGCATCTTAGACAGATTTCTGCCTTGTCAATCAGCTGCTTTCTGATCTATCTCACTGTTCTCCAGCTATATAAACATGACGAAAACCACATTTTCTTTAATGTACCTGGTCAGAGTTTATTACTGGTCAGACAAATTATTGTTTCTCAGACACCCATTAGAGAGCTCCTAAGTGTGTAGATTTGTTTTAGCAGAACTACTTTAATTACTGTTCTTTTTACTTGCAAGATCTATAAGTATATGAATTATAGTGGTCATGCGTCACTGTCAGTGATGCACCGACTCTGATGTCGCTGACAGTGATGCATGCATGACCATGATAAAAATGATAGACACGAGAAAAGCTGTTCATTTCTGATTAGCTAGAAAACAGTGTAGATCTCATGTAACTTAGGACGCAAATTGGTTTGCAAATGCAGTTAACAAATAGTGCATGTTCAAAGTAAAGCTTAGCTTGTTCAAGGTGTGCTCAGAGTAGGTGTCTCAGGTTTCAAAATAATGATTGGGTTCTTCTAGATGCTGAGCTTTCATAATTGAATGTGATTTTCAGGGAATAGTTATGTTTACTTCAAATACTTCCAAGTTCACAGATGAAAGTAATTTGTCATGTAAAAGTTAAAATTTTACAACTTTAGCCAATGGGTGGAGAGATCTTCGTGTATATTTTATTAAGCAAAATTTTTCACGCTTGTTTTGTTTTTATGCTTTCCTTTTTTCATAATTTATCTAGTATTAATAAGTATGAACATGTTTTCTTGAGTAATTTGATTTAAATAAGATGTATTGATTTTTCAGACTACAAATTGCATAAGCCCTTATACAGTTTTATTCATCTGAAACTTTACCCTTTCTAATATTTATACCAAAAAGTGCATTCAAAATCATGTGATAGCCTGTAATAATTTTAGCTATGAGATTTTCATGATAAATCTGACCATGTCCACCAGTTGATAGTTTTTTTTCCTTTTTCAGATCACTTTTCTTTTAAAGTAAATAGTTTTATGTTTACTTAATCCTTTGACTCCTAAGAGTGACTTGCATCTAATTTCTCCTTACAATATCACCCCTGAATCACACATTAACCCATTAACGTCCAGTGCGCCCGTATGCGCCCATGGGGACCCACACTCTTTCTACGCCCTGTGACGTCATCAATTTTAACTCTGGAGCACGAATTCGAGCATGTACTTGAACGGGTTGAAAATATCTTGCAGACGATACCAGAATGAGCGCAATTGAGTGGAGGAGATTGGAGAAATAGCCAAAAAACCGTGTCACTTTGACTGGAAAATCTGCACGAAGATCGTGTTTCACTACCCACCTACCTTTCCGAGCATGTGCTTTGAAAATAATGAGTAGTTTCTGAAAAATCTCTACACCAAAATGAAGCCTACTCAATTTCCAGCAAGTGAGGAGAAACTTTAGGCAAGGAGAGGGGAAAAAAAGGGCAGGAGAAAGAGAGAAAAGCAGAAGTCGTAAGTGGGGCGTGACTTTTCAACCCAAAAACTATGTCGAAATTTTGCTCTCTGCGCGTGCCCGAGATTTTGAGGCCGCCATTTTGCATTTGGATCGAAAGGCCGTCGAGTGCATGAGCTGTCAAGTGGTTTTTGGTAAGTTCGAGCTTTTAAAACCCCAACAGTGACCCCAAATCTGCTGGACTAGCTTCAAAACACGGTTTTCCACAAAAGCTGCGGCCGTTAATGGGTTAACAAAGAAGCAAGTTTTTTCGGAAAAATCCACTTTTTGGCATTAAGCAATCAAATCGGTTAGGGTAACGTAAAATCAGGTCAAAAAGTTAGGGTTAGGGTATCTTTTAGGGTTAGGGTTAAGGTCAGGAGAATAAAGGAAATGATCAGCCACTAGAGAAGCTCTTGATTGTTAAACAGATTCTCCTTGTCAGCACCTCAGGAAATGTCTGCAGAACAGTATGGAGAATATACATACTGATATTACAGAGTAAAGGGTTAAAAGGAGAAATTTCTCTTTGGTAATTTTACTCTGGGGAGTGAAAGATTATCTGGGAAAGATTATCTATGTTGCTGTTGCACCTCTTCATTCAGTGTTTTTTTTTTTAATTAACTTTTTTCTTAATTTGAGGTTTATGACCATTTGAAAAAAAACAAATTTTGAAATAAATACTCCAGACCATTTATCAAAAAAAAAAAAAAAAAAATAGAAAACAAGTTGAAAACCAGCCTGAACACCTTTTGCATCAGACTCTTTCTAAATTCAACTCTTTCTAAATTTTCCATGGCAAATGATAACATGACTGGACATGTAGAACAAAGAAAAAACTTGTACAAATTAAACGAATCGCATGAGATGTTAAGTTTGAACTGTCAATCTCTATTAATTTAGGCACTGTTGGGAGAGCACTGAGACTGAAGTCTCACATATTGAGTGCAATACAGTGGCACACAAATAGTTTTAGTGTTATGATCTCACACTAAGACATTATTTCTACAGCAGCGTACAGTGTGCTATTTTGAAATAGCACACTGCTGCTTTTGTTAATTACCTAGATTAGTGTAAAATAAAGTTATAACCTCCTTGTTTCCTATGTTAACTTGCTTTGGACACTTTCCAACACTGGAAATTCTCTCTAGGAATAAAGGAATACATGTCTCAACCACTTCATTTTTTCACAATTTTCCCCAATTGGTAGGTGATTCCTGGGGTATCAAGTAAACTCTTTGCCGGCAAATCAACATGAAATCTTTGAAAGAGAGTCACATGATTTGTTTTAAAATCGAAATTTGTAATTTTTGTTTGGTGAAAGAACACTCACATTACAATCTTGTATGCATCATTAGAAAGTGACAACTTTATTATTATACTTCTGTTGTGTTCATTACTTTTTGTTTGAGTGGATAGGTTTCTTATTTTTGCTTACAAAATCATCAGCACATTGAGTAACAAGCACTTACTTTAGTTAATTAGGTGAATAGTTTTTGTTTATACTGAAACAAGGAGATAATAAAGCACAAAAACTGGATTTTAAATCATATATTACTCTGGCAACAATTACAATATTTTCAGGTGCAAATTGGGTATAAGCTGTTTCAAAGGATCTTCAGAGTTTGAGTTAAGCCAATCAGAGCGGGGCTTCAACACTCTTCACTGTTTTTAAACAGTATCTACTTAAAAGTATATACTAATTAGGTAAATTAGAATAGCAAGCAGGAAATTATGATGGTCTAGACTTGCAGATGCATTAAATTTCCAGCAGTGTATTTTGAGGTCAAATAGAATTTATGCTACTTTTAAAATAATTGAAATTTCTGTTCAACTTGGAGTTGCATGGTTCATAAGTAGGCTTGTATATACCTGCATGACCCACTCACAGGAAACCAGTACAATTTTCCATTAAGTTATGAAACTAGAAATAATCAATTTGAATCTTCAACATCCACTCCCCCGCTAATCCCCTGGGAGTTTGAACTTTTGAAGTTGCCTGCACTTATGTATGTCCAAGTACTTGATTTGATTGTTTTCTTTTCTTTCCTTTTTTTTGGGGGGGGAAAGGCAAATTTAGTGACTTTTGCGTAAACCTTTTCTTTTGAAGGATCTGCAGCTTGGGAAAATGAATTTTTTTACTTTGTTTAAACAACTTCATATTAGGAAAATAAGATATGTTTACTCTGCTGGAAGGACTTGACAATTCGGGTTCAAATTCCCCACCTGATCGAGAAGAGGTTCTAATTCCCTTTCCACAGGCACAGATGACAAATATGGATTAGCCATCTTTAAACTAGAAATGTTTTTATGCTGCTACACTGGGTTACATGTGATGTTTCATAGTAAGGGGTTGCCACTAATCTTTTCCATCTGAATGATATACCTGTGACAGCTACTGAGTGAGTGGCAAAAGTCTGTTATATTTTCATAGCACTTGATATAAATTAATATTTATATTCAATTTTTTGTGAGATGATGGGAACCTAAGGCCAACCATGTTTAAATAGAGGAGAGAATTGCAAAAGGCACATGGCTTTGGGGTGGAGGCAGACAGGATTTCCCAGTGGGGTGGTTTAGTATCTTGTAGGAAACATATAGACCACACGGAATCCGCATTGCAACGCTACCTTTATTCTCTCGCACACTTGCCCTATATACATTACACAGCATTACCCACGTGCCTCATACTAATTAGATTATGTCATCACCGATATTATTACACAAACACTAAAGGTGGTCCTACAACACACCAGCTTTTAATGCTCATAAGGGGACATTTCAATTGTTTTCTTTTCCTGTGATTAGCTCTTATAGCTCTTCCTTAATTGATTAAGTGAGGAGCCATATGTATGTGAGGTCCCCCCTTCTTGCCCCCTCCCCCAACCCCATAACCTAGACTTAAGAATAGTTGCAGCAGACCCATTACACTTGGAGGGGGTGGGTGGGGCTGTAATGGATAAAATGAAGCTTATTGATGTGTAACTTAATTAATACCAAGAATAGATTAATATAATTGTTCTTAACTTTGTGATCTACATTATTTCTAAATGTTTTCTCTTGTAGTCTAAATGCAACAGATTGTTACATATAATAATGCCATTGATAATTATGCTGAGGTCAATTATGTAGAAAATATCTCTTTTCAAATAAATTTAACTAAGATGTTTTTCAAGTATTCCACTTTTATTCCAATTCATTGGTATGTTAAATTGTTGCAGAAAATCCAACTACCTTAAAGTGGGAATCAATGGTCTGAAAATCAATTTGACTCAAATACTGAATTTTCCTTGTTGTTTTTTTTTTTAGATCCTGCTACTGACACATGAATGGTCACAAATTCCGCATTGCTTCAGATATTTCGAAGGAAACAGAGCAGCGATGGATGATTAATTAGTATAATTTCAGGCGTTGAACTCCGCCTGTTATGTAGTTATAGAAAGTCATTCAAAAGAGGAAAACCACAAAAGATCTTCTCAAACAGGTAATTATAACTATTCTGTGGTGTTTCAAAGTACGCAGCTCCTGGTTTCCAATTCTAATTTTCCTAATTCAGGAATAATTTAAATAGATTAGAATCGCTGTCTTTCAGAGTTTATGCTAAATTCTCAGGAGGCAGTCTTACGCACACAGTGGAAGATGGCTGCCATTGTTTTTTTTTTTTTTCAATTTCTGAAGCATGGACATTGATCCATCCAGAGGTTGCTAAAAGAAATAAAAAATTTAACAGTGCACTATCAGATTTTGAGCCTGGTTGGCTTGTGGACAAGCCCTAACATCAAATTTTGTCTATAGAGAATAGCATTGATGTTACTTTGTGGTCACACCCGCAATATATGAGTTTAATTCTAAACAGTCACCAATCGTTGCATAAGGATTTTCTTGTAACGATTGATGAGTATGTCAACCTTAAGGTTTAGCTGAATTTCATTTCACATGATGAGATGATGTGATTCTCCATGAAAGATCGTCAAAAGGATATTTACTTTAATTCAGGCCACTTTATTTATTTCCTCACACAGTTAATCGTCTCAAACAATTTCCAAAAAACAAATGGAGTTACCCTACTTTTAATAGAAGAAGTTAATACATGTGCATAAGCACCACCTGGTGATTTGACCTCTGGACTCTGATCAAGATGTTGAGTCTGGAGCCATAGCCACTGTCTTGTACGAGTGTTCCTGGGTAAGACACTTTACTCTCACTGGCGGAGTGTTCCTCCCCACTCAGGAGTAGAAATGGATATCAGAAAACTGTTAGGAAACTAATAAAAATGATGAATTATGCCAGGGAGGAACGGAGGGACTATTTGTTCCTATGAGGAACTTTCATCCTGTCCAGAAAGGAGAACTTATTTATAAGCTCCCGTAATACTTGGCCTGTCGCAGCTTCCTTTATTTTGAAATCACTAAGAAATTATCTAAAGCTAAATTAGAATCAAAACTGTATCCTTATGTATTCTTATTTCTCTGCAGAAATCCAATAGTTTGCATGTTATACTCCTGATGGGAAAATTTAACCACTTATTCTACTGATGGAGACAGATAGGTGTGGTCAGACAAAGGAGGAGTCTGGTAATATCACTGAAGTTATAGTTATACCTGATGATCCTCCTTCACCACAAGACATTGCTGGTCCATCCGTTTCATTCAGTTCTTCTCCTGTAGCATCATCTTCAAGAGTTGCCGATACTCTGCAGTTACCTTCTGTGGACCTTGTCACCAGACGTGACTCAGCAGCCTGTCACTTGAACAGACCACCACAGCCACCTGTGGAGAATCGGAGAATCGCGAGACGGGAGACTCAGACTGTAGGTGAGTCAACTGTCAATGCTTCAACTTCATTGTGCAGACCTCACAATGTACTAGCAAGAAAAAGAAAGAGGATAGTGGCACTAAGCTACAGAAAGCAAGATCGATTCGAGTGTTGTATATTTATAAGTAATGTGCCCGGTATTGCCAATCAACGTGCCAGAAAAGGGCTGCATTTTATTAAATACATTGTCATTTCTTGTGTTGTTAAGCCAGTTCATTTGCTTAATTTAAGCACCCAAAATGCACCAGATTGCATCCCAGAGCACTCAAATGTTCAAAATTTCCCAGGGGGCATGTCCCCAGACACCCCCTAGTTGTTCGCACCTTCGGCACTCAAGTTGGGGGCTACGGGCCCAAATTGTCTCCGCCTCCTTCCCTTTCATCGACTTCAACTTTCTTTGAAAAGGAAAACCCTGAATGAAGGGATGATATCTTAACTTTTCACTTGGTTTCCAGTATTGAACTTTCACAGGTTTTGTGCTAACTAATATAAGTTGACTGGTATCTTTTGATCTACCTCAAATGAATTTGTAAATACAAGCAAATACAAAATTTTGTCAAAATATTCCCTTTTACTTAAAGCACATGACAACAAAGCAAAATTTCAAGGTGATTCTTTCATTTCAAATTTGAAGCTACATGCTTAATTTAAAGTAACTTTGAGGGAAAATGACATCAGAAATCTGTACTATAACATATTTATTTGATCTTCAAAACCCCATAGATGGTGGGCTATAGATGTCAGATCTCTTTTTATCTATGCACAGGAGTAAATATTATGAATTGATTTATGAATGATTTTTTTTTTTAGGGATAAGTCATGGAAAGAGGAAATTGTCCTCAGGCTGCACTAACCAGGATCCTAAACAACCCAGAGTTACATCTCTGAACGTGGCAGGTTATTATTAATCTTGTTGGCTACAAATCAATCTTTTTACTTACATCTTTCAGAAAAGCAAATATTTGCTCATTCAAGAGTGAAGTCTTATGTATATTTTCCCAATAATAAGCAATTTAGTAACCAGTTTTCATGAGAATTTAACAGATTTATGTGATTAAATAGGCAAAAAGTTCATGTACATTTTTAAAGTGGTACACCAAACTAAGTAGCATTGCTTGTGCGATAAGGAAGTAAAAATATCTTCTATCGCGTTTATCACTTCCTTGGTAAAATTGACAAAATGCAAGGCAGCTATTTTGAAGTTTTGCACCCATGCCATAATCACCTCGTGCAGGGTGATTAAAGCGAGATATGATGCAATCCCTGACCAATCAGAGTGCCTGTACCTCTGTTATCACCAGCACAGTAATTATACTAACATGAACTATCAGTGCTGAGATCTGACTTCTCGGCCAAAGCCGAAGGCTGAGGCAGATAACACAGACGCATGGTTTGACTATTTATGATGTCATGCAAAAACCAAAGTCTGTGATTGTTTTATTACACATTTTTTAAACAATCTGCTATAGAAGACACCTCTCTGAGTTTGCAAAGTCAAAAATAGTACATGGACAAGGGGCTAAGAAACTAGGTAAACTTTGAACTCAAAATAATAACCCAATATCTGCTGCAGTTTTAATTGTAGGGCCGATGTATATTAATTGTAGTTATAATGTTGTTAAGGAGAGGATAAGCTGAAGTTTTGCTTTAGAACATTTGTTTAATTGATTTGGAATAATTTTTATTTGATGAATAATGTTCTTGGAGCACTTAGCTGTTATTAAGAAAACAACACCAAGAGCCAATTCTAACCTCTGTATGTTTATTGTTACGTAGTTCACCTACAAAAGTGAGCAGATTCTTTGTCATCTTTTCTTCCTTTGGTGCTGAGCACTGATTGGCACAGCGGATTGAAGTTGGAATCATTGTCTGTTTCCTATAATTTGATTGGTTGATCTTGTTTAAGAGACCCAGGTAACACTTTGAGGTCATTATTAAAGTTATTCTTTTTTTTTAGTCAAACAAGGTACACCAACAGATGATGAATTAGAGGAACTAGGCAACGAAATTGCTGAAAAGTGGATGAAACTTGGGCGTCGCTTGGGGCTTAACAAGCCAAAACTTCAGGATATAGAGCAAAACCACAGGCAACTATGTGACAAAGGATACCACATGTTAATGCACTGGAAACAGGAGAATGGTTCTGCTGCAACTTACCAAAATTTGAATGTTGCTTTACAGCATAAACTCGTGCAGCGTAAAGACTTAGCAGAACAAATTTGTTATAGACATGGTAATCATTTTTATTAATACTAGTTGATAGGAAATTATCGTTATTGAATTATTGCATGTCGGTGAAATCTGAATAAAGCAGACACCCATGTTGAGGGGACTTACAGTTATACAGCGGCCATCTCTCTAAAGATGAGGAAGACACAAAAATAGGAAGCCCATCTACGACAAAAAAACCCAGTAGTGTTACCATATTCTTTGAAAGAGGTACAAAGTTTAATTGTCGAGTGGCTAAGGGTTTACAATAAGGATGTCATCAGTTTTGTTCATAAGACATGTTGAACCTCAAACTACAAGAGACAAAACGCCTCTACTTTGTTTCCAATTGTATTTTGAATGGAATAACGTTTTAGCAGTTCCTAAATCAGTCCGTTAACAAGAAGAAAGAGGCTCAAAACAAGATGAATTAGAAAGCCAAGATACATGTATTGATGCTTAAACAGACCGATAAGCTCAGGTTACTGGAACTTGTATGGAGCGAATTCACCTTGGAAATATGTCGATCGACGCATACTTGCATATTGCAAGGATCATGTGCTTAAATTATAAGATAAAAAATATAGTCAATTATGAGCTCGATAATGAAATACAGAAAGACATTCTTCGTCTTACCACGAGCTTGTCTGAGTTCCCTAAAAAAAATCGTAGCAAAACGAAAAAACGTCTTCCTCTTTTTCAGTACCTGACTCGAACTTTACCATCTTTCGTATGCTGGTTACCACTGATTATGGTCATCAATTCGTTGTTTTTCTTTAGCAGACCTCCTTCCTGGGGACACTTTTGATGTAAAAATCTGTCGGCAAAAACTTGCAGAACATTACATAAGAACCGCTAAGGTGCCAACCTCTGTGTGGTCCAAAACATCGGCCGTGAACATTGACCAGATCTACACTCGACTGTCCTGGGTGAAGGAAGAACAAACCCCAGCTGGGTCATCGCGGGCTGAGTTGAATCACTACACTGATGTTCTCGCTGAAAACAAGAACGGATTGCCGTCAAACAGGATACTCGTGCAAGGGCAGACTGGGATTGGGAAGAGCACGTTTGTGAAGAAACTAGCCAAGGACTGGGCTAAACTTGACGAGAACACTAAAGAAAATATGAATAACGTGTATTGCACAGAGTCGCCCCTTCAAGATTTTCAACAAGCTTCCAGTGAATATACATCAGGTGAGGAAAGTGAAGTATCGTGGAGTGGTGAAGGTGATTATACATCAAGTACTGACAGTGGAGACACGTCAAGTGATGAAAGTGACGCAACTTTGCCCGTGGATTATGAAGTCAAGATTAGAAATCGTTTAAATGTCTTGAAGAAGTTCGAGATAGTTCTTGTTATTGATCTAAAACAAGTGTCGAAATGCAGCAGCCTTAGAGATGTCATAGACGGCTCTCATATTTTTGCAGACGAAGACGCAACCCTGACTGAAGGCCTGTTAGGTTACATCACCAAGAACCAGGACAAGGTTCTTCTAGTGTTTGATGGTTACGACGAGTATCATTGCGCAAGCAACTCTGAAATATTTGAGATATTTAGAGGAAATAAACTGAGGAACTGTTGTGTGTTGATGACAACTCGAATTTCGAAAGCTGATGAGCTGAAAGAATTTAAGGACGTGCATGCTGAGATCACTGGGTTCAGTGAAGAGGACAGAAAGGCGTTTATGATCAGAATCCTTGGAGGCAAAACACCAGCAAAAAAGCTAATGAAACATCTTAACAAGCGAGACCTTGAAGATCTGGCAAGAGTTCCGCTACTTCTACTTTTCTTTTGCACTTTGTGGAAAAAGGGAAAGCTACAGAGCTCTCCTGACTCCAAAACAAAATTGTACATAGCGATCATCCAGTACGTTTTGGATCATAATGAAGGGAAATGTTCTTCTTCTAACTTTCGCAAAGTTGAAGATTTCACAGAGATTTTGGCTGAAATCGGAAAGGTGGCTTTAGAATGTCTTTTAAATGACGATCATGTATTTGAGTACGATCAACTGTCCGATGCCATCCTTTGTGAGGAAAGTCGGATTATGGGCTTACTTCAAGTCAATGAGTATGCAGAAAATATTCGACCAGCAGGGATGGTATCGTTCATTCACAAGAGCATACAGGAGTTCTTAGCAGCGTGGTATATAACCTACCGATGTGTCCCTGAAGGAAATCTCGGTCAAATTAACGATTGCGCCCAAACCTTGGACAAGTGCAGGTCCTTGGAAAATGTCTTTCGGTTTATTTGTGGTTTGTCAGATGGTGGAGCAGTGAAAGTTTTTGAACACTTGACATCAGTAAGAGTCTGTGACTTAGAGCTGGATTTGTCAAAGACAATACCTGATGAAGAGAGCGAGACAGACGTGACCCTATGTGACGTCACTGACAAGCAGATGAGGTTCATTAACCTTGTCAACGATTCATTTAATGAAGTTGAATCAAAAACTGAAGTTTTTAGACATTGTTTAAATTGCACCGAGGGGATCATTTTTCTCTCGCCGTATGACAGAAGATTAATTAGAGACATTGTGCTGGAACGGAGAATTTTAAATGAAGTTTCAATTCGTGGTGTGGTGTGCTATGACCTCTGGCCTTTTAACAATGATGAAGCGCTATTCGAGTTGCTTGAGTTTCTCAAATGCTTTTATATTCCGCTAAAAACGACTGAGAATTTGGCGGCTGTCTCAGCTGAAGAACTTTTAAAGAAATTTGAATCAATCAAATGTAGATGGCTCTGTGTATTCCGTTGCATCCTTCATTTTCACAGTGGTCAGACACTGTTTTACTTCACTGAACTGAAGTTGCGGTGTGATGACCATGCCAAACTGTTCACTGAGAATTTCGCCCCATCTCATTCCGCAAGTTTGTGTCCAAAGCTGTCATCTCTGAAATTCTTTAGCTCTCTATCCATTGCTGAAGGAGTTAACGAGGAGACAGTGCGCAGTTTTAGTACCATAATTAGAGATTGTAAGAGTTTCGAAAGTTTTAAATTGGAGCGATTGAATGAGAGTGTTTTGGAATGCCTGGAACAAATACCAAATCCTTTTACGTGTCGGTTGAGTCTTGGAAGCTATATCTCTTGGAATTGGTTAACATCGTCTGATGTATTAAAGCTCGCTAGTTTGTTGCCACGGTTCAACAACCTCATCGAATTTAGCGTTGACTTTGATGACTGCAGTGCTGAAGTAGAACACAAACTGGTTTGTAGCATCACACACAAGACTCTTCAGGAACTGAGACTGGGGAACTTGAGAATGACTCCAGCAATAGCCGCGGCACTTGGTCGGTCACTTCCTGAAATGTCGTCTCTAAAGACACTCTGGTTAATAGGGAGGGAGGGGAGCACTGTACAAGTGGAGGACATGAAAGCACTATTTGGAGGATTTAACAAAACATTTCCGGCTTTAATGACTCTCGTGTTCGGTTTTTTCTGCTTCAGAGGTGGCTTTGCTCTACTGACTGAGCGTTTTATTTTTTTTCCCAGCTTGCGGATGGGACATCTTTGTATTTCAAATTTTGATGAACGTGACTTGCGTGGTTTAGTGTGTAGTTTGAAATCCATTCCTAATCTGAGTATCCTGTCGCTAGGAGACAATCCACTGGGTGACATGAACAGGGTGAAATCTATCGTGAAACAAGCACTGCCTCAGGTTTGTGTTCTTTACTGTTAGCACCAGGCTCATTCAACAAGTAAGAAGATAGAAATGAGGACTGACGGAAAGACTGATTGTGATCAGTGTTATGTGACTTGAGCTGCTTGTCCCAGTACCACGCATAAATACATTTTTGAGCAAAGACCTTGAACACATTACAGTCGAAGTTTATGGAACTTTTTTTGAAGTTTTCCCCCTCAATATCTTTTTGGTTTTTGACAAATTTCGGTTAAGATGCTCGAACGTATAACGTTTTAACGAAAGCGCAAGTCGTCCACGTGACAAGAAATGCGTAGCACAACAAGAAAGAGTTTTTTTTATTAATTTAGTTTAGTTTTGAAAGTCAGCAGTTTTTGAACGCGAAAAGGTTACTCGGTAAACCTGAGGTACGCTTCACCATTGTTTTTGGTCAGTAGTACTTTTCACCAGAGATATTCTGCTGTTTTGTTAACTACCAAGGTAATTATGGCGAAGCTCACAGTTTATGTCATAGTTTATGTCATAGTTTACCGGTATACTTCGAATTTTTGGTTCTAATTATTTCCGGTTACGGTTGAGCGTAAAGGAAAACAGCTTTGCACTACTAATATTTAATGGTAATTTGTTTTTTCCTTGCGGCGGCCGTGAGGACGTGAAGAGATCATTTAGGATGAAAAGATCCTCAGATAATTCAGTTCGAAGTGATTTATTTTTATTCCTTACAACGGTATTTCTTCAGATATGAGCCCACACTCTAATAAGGGCTCACTCGAATTAAGGCCCACTCCCTTGGCCCTCTTGACAGTTTGTTGAAAGGAAAACTAATGTAAACCCCTCCCCCCCCCCACCACAATGAAGGCCACTCCTCCCAAAAACGGCCTCTCCCTTTTAGACGACTGAAGTTTTTAATTAACACCCGCGCGCTTATTCGAAGAACTCTGGATTTCTTCTACGTTTCGTTTGAATTTTCTCGCTCAGACCCTCGATAGTTACGCACCAGACGGCTGTTTATCTTTAAAAACGAGAAACGCGTCCAGTAGACTAATTTAAACAGAAGAAATTACTTTCCTTGACCCCATATGTTTAGGGACAGTCCCGTTGCAGATTTATAAACTTTATGTTGAACAATGTTTCACAAGCCTTTATTTGTGAATATTGCGTTAAGCTAACAATTTTCCTACAGTGAAGCTTGATGAAAACTAGCCGTAAGCTCCAGCACTTCAGTACCCTTGCTTCGATACATCTTTCACATTGTACCTCTCCTACTACTATGCTTTGATTTGTTTCATATTTCCTAAGTTCTCATTTCTGCAGTGTTTCTGTTGATGTTCCAATTTCACTTGACATCTCCATAATTAGATTTGATAAAAATGTAGGCCGTATATGAATAGATGATTTTCAGTCCTTTCCCTACCCCTGATAACTTGAACTCCCGCTAGTTCAAACCATTTTAAATTTCCCTTGAGGGTTTGAGTTAACGTTCTTCACCAACCGGGAGGTCTAAGATCTGTATTGGGTAGGTCTTGGATACTGCCCGAGGTCGAAGGCTACCTGGCGTATTCCCAATACGGAACGACCTTGGCTAGTGAAAAACATTTCTTTTTCTTGAAGAAATTCTTTCCAAAAGATCCCTTAGGGATACAATTACCAGGGTAATTTAGGGAAGATCCTCCATAAACCAGGGTCAGATATAAGTTATTTGACAAGTCTTTGCAGATAATAAATGTGTTGTTTGATCGTAAAGTCAACTCTCGTGTGGCCATCCATCTCTGTGTTTTACATTTCATATCGATAAAGCTGGACAGTCAGTTTATAAAGTTAAGCCGTTGTTTAACAAAACCGCATTTCAAACAATCCTGAAGTTAGCTAAAGCTTTTATCGGGACAATTATTTTTGTGACCAGTGTCAAGAGGGCGGAAAGATTCCAATGGAAGGACATTTATTTCATTAAATCAAAGCTCTTGTACAGAAAGCCCAAGGCCCACTGATTGCGTAAAACTGTAAAAAAGCTGTTAAAAAACCTTGGTTTGGGTTAGACCTCGTGTAAATAACCGGTCCTATAACTCTTCAAGAGCTGATCCATGTGTTGTCAAGACGGAAACAAAAACGAGTAAACAAATATTTCATTAAAATGAAGGGAAAGGTCAAGATTACAACAAGAAGTGAACAAAGTTAGAGAGGACCAAAACGGACAGACTTGATCGCGTAGGAGATTGGAGCTAGTATTTGACTTACTTGGTATACAAGGAACGTGTGATTGTTTCATGTGGATTCTTTAGATAGAGTCAAAGCTGCAAGGTATGTGTAATTAATTGGAGGTTCACTCAAATAACTATCTCTTTCGGTGTCTGCATGCTTAAATTTAAGTTAATGTTTGGGTCTAATTAAGGAAGTAAAGTGCACTTCCACCTTTGAGGCAAATCTAGTTTCGATTTCGTTAATAACTTTCTCTGCCTTCTCTTTCACTTTTGTGGGTACATTTTGGAAGTTATTTAAGATCTCTTGGAATCGCAGCTCTTCTGCTGCCCTCACTATGTTTGCTTTTGAATTTAATGCTACAGCTCTAACTCTGTAAGCAAATAAAGAAGTAAATTCAATGCACATTTGCATGTCGTCGGCATTCAACTGAAGGTACGAATAAAATAATTGAAACAGGTTTAATGGACAGCCAATGCGACAAGACTTTCTAAATTTAGTTATTCAAAAATTACTGTGAAACCACATAACATAACATAAGATACTTTAAGTATGAAACCCACAGAATCAAGTGTATAGTCAGATCTCTGAGATGTTTTTCCTATTGTTGTGTTATTCCTTGTTATTCTAAGCATGCTGACCTGGTAGAGCTAGCGTTCTTATCTCTTCTACAACTTGACTGAATCTAAAACATACATCACGTTTGAACACAAGTGTAAAGTGGAAAGAAGACTCGCATAGTGAATATGTCATAAATCTACAGAACAGTTGCTGTATTTTTATTTATTTATTATTACACCCTATATATCCTCAATTTTGACTTGTCAGGACAAAGTGACCTTCACTTAACAATGTTTGAAGACATGATTTGCAGTTTTCTGTGCATTGTTGATTAAAGCAAAATTTCATAGCATCTTAGACAGATGTCAGCCTTGAATCAGCTGCTCTCTGATCTATCTCACTGTTCTCCAGCTACAAACATGTCTAAAACCATATTCCTTTAAATCTTTGTACTAGTTAGAGCTTATTACTGGTTAGATAAATGATTGTTTCACAGACACCAATTAGAGAGCTCTTAAGTATGCAGACATGTTTTAGCAGAATTACGTCAATCATTAACCTTTTTACTTCAAAGATCTATAGGTATAGAAATTATAGTGGTCATGCATCACTGTCGGTGATGCGTGACTGTGATGAAAGTGACAGATATGAAAAACATTGCTCGTTTCTGATTAGCTAGAAAAGAGTTTAGATCTCATGTAACTTGGGATGCAAGTTGGTTTGCATATGCACTTGACAAATAGTGCATGTTCAAATTAAAGCTTAATTAGCATGTTCAAGGTGTGCTCAGAGTATTCATCTTAGAATAATCTTAGGTTTCAAAATGATGATTGGGTTCTTGTAGATGCTGAACTTTTATCAATGAAGGTGATTTTCAGGGAATAGCAAGTTTACTTCACATGCTTCCAAGTTCACGGATGAAAGTAATAGTGTTGTAAAAGTGAAAATCTTACAAATTTAGCCAATGAGTTGAGAGGTCTTCATGTAGATTTTATAAAGCAAGCACAGTCAAAATGTTTTGTTTTTATGCCTTTCTTGTTTCATATATAGCATTAAGAAGTCTTGACATGAACTCCTGTGAAATCTGGTATAAATGACATGCATTCATTTTTCAGACCACAAATTTTACAAGCCCTCATACAGTTTTATTCCTCTGAAAATTTACCCTTTCTAATATTTATACCAAAAACTGCATTCAAAATCTTGTGATAGCCTGTAATACTTTTAGCTATGAGATTTTCATGATAAATCTGACCTGATGTCCATCAGTCAATATTTGTTTTCCAAATTTTCAGATCACCTTTCTTTTAAACTACATGCATTTATAGTTTTGCCCCCTTTTGTTGAATTATATTATTCATTTCGTTTTTGTAGGCTATTCTACTTTAACACATCCCCATTTAAAAATGTACTTCACCATTTTAAAATGTACATTTTAAAATAAACCTTAATTTAGAAATGATATGTCATATATTCTTCCATGTCATTGGTTTGTTGAGGAACTTAGTTCCTAAAGAACAAAGTTGATATTACAAACCAAATATGATTGGTTGACACAGGAACTTAGTTCCCAAAGACCTCATGAAAAATGTATTTGAGATCTAAATGACTCATTCTGAAACTAAGATACCTTTAATGTCAAGTACGTTTTGAAATGGTGATGTACACAAGTCAAAACAGTCTCCCCCGGCAATGTTGCTCTTGCGATAAGTTTTTAGACCGGTTTATGTTGCTTATTACAACATAGCGAGCGTGCTTCCCACTGATTCACGCAGGTGACGTCAAATGCCTAGGGACAATTTTTTTTCGCGCGAGTGACTTCAGCATTTTTCATTAAAAACCGGGAAAAACTTCCGTAAAAAAGTTAAACTAGACATGGCAACAAGCGAATAAGCCGATGAAGATCTGCCTAATTTTTCTTTGGGAATGGATTTTTTTAACTCACGAGAGAGAAGAGGAAAACAAGAAACTCAACGCCGATTACATCTCGTTTCGCAAGTGTAAGTTCATTTCCACGCATGAATACACCTGTCATTTTTTCACCAATCCGAGACGAGATCATTGAAGCGTAGCGAAATACTTTTCCGAAACAAAATAAACAACGCATTTGAAGCGTAGGAGAGGAAATTTCTGCCCTTTATACATACACTACAGCGTTGAAAATGTTACGAAACGATTGGTTGAGTACAAATGCCACGTGGTATTTGTACTCTAGAGTATCGGTTAAAGAGATTTTCTCACATCGCGCAAGCGGAGAATTTGTAGTTAAATGACGGTGGATTTGTAGTTAAATGACGAAAAACAAAACGGCGGCCAGTTTGAATCATACATCCGACGACGAAGAGTCAGAATGGCTGGCAAATATAGATCTAAGTTTACTAGATGAATCAAATGAAGAAGAGGAGCTCGACGTCCAGGAAATTTCTTCCTTTAATTCATCGAAGAAAATGGAAACAGCAACAAAACAACGCGCCAGTTTGGTACCGCTTCGCATACTTCTGTCACGCACTCCCCGTAAATAAATATCCGCGAAATTCACCCGCACTGAACGACATACATATAACAGGTTGGCGTGTTGGATAATAAATAACTTATTAGACGTTTTGTTGTATAGTATCGCTGAGTAAAAATTCTACTCGTTATTTGTATTTTCACACGCCCTACGGGCTCGTCAAACTACGGCACAACTTGTAATAATAATCAGCGATACTACACAACAAAACTACTAATAAGATATATGTATTAGCGCTGGTAAAAAGCGCGGCAAAACCGTTGTGGCATTTTTTACAGAATTGTGTAGTATCAGATGCCTTTTCGTTGCCGTGTAGACGATCGTGTATTCGACTCATTTCCAAAGTGTAACATTGTTGTCTGCTCTATTTAGTGTTGACATAAATAAAACAGGCGAACCTCAATTTAGAAATGTCACGTCATGTATTCTTCCATGTCATTGGTTTAGTGAGGAACTTAGTTCCCAAAGAGCAAAGTCCATATTACAAGCCAAATCTGATTGGTTGACACAGGAACTTAGTTCCCAGAGAACTCATTAAAAATGCATTTGAGATCTGATTGGCTCATTCAGGAACTAAGATACCTGAAATGTCAAGTACATTTTAAAATGGTGAAGTACATTTTTAAATGGGGATGTGTTCTTTATATAATGCTTTATATAATGGGGTGACCGTCTCGGTTCTCCCCCATCCTAGCATTAGCACTGCACTGATGAGGCCCAGAAGGCTGAAACAGTACTGTCTGCAGTTAGATATAGCTCTTTGGCATACAAAGCTTTGCTTTCATGTCCAAATTGAGCACTCTATCTAGGATGAGTCATTGCCGTTGCAATTGCGCATGCTCGCTGGTTTACTCTAGTTTGAGCACTCTGGCATGGCTTAGACGATACCACAAAGGTTGGGTCGTTTGGGGTGACCGTCTCGGTTCTCCCCCATCCTAGCATTAGCACTGCAGTGATGAGGCCCAGAAGGCCGAAACAGTACTGTCTGCAGTTAGATATAGCTCTTTGGCATACAAAGCTTTGCTTTCATGTCCAAATTGAGCACTCTATCTAGGATGAGTCATTGCCGTTGCAATTGCGCATGCTCGCTGGTTTACTCTAGTTTGAGCACTCTGGCATGGCTTAGACGAAACCACAAAGGTTGGGTCGTTTGGGGTGACCGTCTCGGTTCTCCCCCATCCTAGCATTAGCACTGCACTGATGAGGCCCAGAAGGCCGAAACAGTACTGTCTGCAGTTAGTTATATATATATATATATATTTTTATCTTTTATACTTATTTGTCTATTTGTTAACTTATGTTTGAGGGCCATAGGTTAGAAAACTGTTATAGGTTATTGCACTTCCCTCTTTAAATAAAGTTATTGTATTGTACATAATTTACTCCTTGTTCCTTATGTTAGCTGGCTTTGAACACTTTCCAATACTGGAAATTCTCTCTGGGAATAAAGGAATTAATACACATCTCAGCTACTTCATTTTTTTCATAATTTCCCTCATGGTAGGTAATTCCTACATGGGGCATCTCACTCTATGCCAGCAAATCAACTTGAAATCTTTGGGTGAATCATATGATTTGTTTCAAAATCAAAATTTGCAATTTTGTTACATATTTTGTTAGTACATACTTACACATTTACACTGTCATGTATGCATCATTAGAAAGTGACAACTTATTTTACTTCTGTTGAATTCATTGCTTTTTTTGTGTGTGTGTGGAATGGTTTTCTTAAATCAATCTATAGAATTGATATATTTTTTGCTTACAAAATCATCAGCACATTGTGTAACAAGCACCTACCTTACTCAGGTGAATAGTTGTATTTGTTTATACTGAAACAAGGAGATAATAAAGTACAAAAAATGGATTTTAAACCCTACTCAGGCAACAATTACAATATATTCTGGTTCAAATTGGTTATAAGCTGCTTCAAAAAGATCCTCAGAGTTTGAGTGGCTAATCAGAGTGGGCCTTCAACACTTTTCACTGTTTTTAAACAGTATAGATGTGAAATTTGAACTTTTGAAGTTGCCACTTTTGTATGTCCAAGAACTGGATTTGATTGTTTTCTTTTTTTTTTCTTTTTTTCGGGAAAGGCAAACTAAGTGACTTTCATGTAAACCTTTCCTTCTGAAGGATCTGCAGCTTGCAAAAGTGAATTTTTCACCTTTTAACAAGTTCATATTAAAGAATAAATCATATGCATGTTTTCTCTGCTTTACACTTGACCTTTTGGGTTCAAGTTTCTCCCCCCCCCCCCCTCCTCATCCAGAAGAGGTTCCAGTTTCCTTCCCCCAGGCACAGATGACAGACATGGATTAGCCATCTTTCAACTAGTATTTTATCATGTTGCTACATTGGATTACATAATTATTATGTTTCATAATAACTGAAGGGGTCGCCACTAATCTTTTCTATCTGAATGATTCCTTTATGACGGCTATAGTGAGTGGTAAACGGTCTTTATAATTAGCATTCTCTGCTATTTTTTTAATTTATTCCTTAACTCTCATTCATGTTCCCCTCTTTCCCATTTCAATGTTGTCTGCATTGTTACAAAATGGTCATCAATTTCAAGCAGTTATATTTTTAGGGGAAAGGGAAAAGGGGAACTTGCAATGAACTCAACCTCTTAGTCAGATAATTTACACAATTCTGAATTCTACATTAATTGGAAGGTTGTCTACCACCCAGTAAGGGAGGGGGGGACATGCCAACTACTTTAAAGGTTCTGTTGACTGATGACAGCCACAGCTTGTAAATCGCAGAGATACTACTGCTGTAAACATTAGTTCCATTATAGTACATGTAACCATTACCACTGCATTACGGTGTGACGTCACTGTGTGTGCGCAGTCAAGTGTAAAAAGAAAAAAGTATGGTCGGTGCGGGTGGTGCTTGAGGTTAATGTTAGCACTAAGTTTAAATTTTTTGTAAGATTTCTGCTACCTTTGACAAGTTGTTCACCTAGAGTCGAGATAGAGGTATGTAGAAGTTGTCGTTATAGTTTTCGTCGTTATTAGGTTTGTTGATTGTCTGTCGCCTCAAAATGGTTTGTAGTGTCATGGACAATCGACATCTGTTGTTTATAATCGCTCAATGACTCCTATTCATTGTCACTATAAGGCAGTTAAGGTCAGTTGGTCATTGTATCCTTCATTTCAGTTTTTATGTATTGGATCATCATTAAAGTTACCATATGTGTTTACCCGTCGTGGTTTATTGATGAGTCCGATTCAGTCCGAAAATCTATTGCCGTAACACTACAAATGATTCTAAGCAGATACAGACACTTCAACCCTAACCCCATATTTTAGCCATGTATGTATCTACATCCATGTATACCTTAGCAAACTCTTTGAGATGTGTCACAATGCACCTTAACATCAGTATGCATATTCTCCATACTTTTCTCCATACCATTCTTTAGTGGTGCACCCCCTCGTCAAAAAAATCCAGGATCCGCCTCAGAGTTCCATTATACTATAAACAATTCAAAGCAGTTGCAGACATGCACTTAAACCCTGAGCCCTCACAATGCATGTATCTACATGCATGTACACCTTTGCAAACTCTTTAAGATGTGTCACAATGCACCTTAACATCAGTGTGCATATTCTTCATACTGTTCTCCATACATTCCCTAAGGTGCTGACTAGGAGAATGTATGAAACAATCAAGATCTTCTTAAGTTTGTGATCATTTCCTTTATTCTCCTGACCTTCATGTGTGATTCAGGGGTTATAATGTGAGGAGAAATTATATGCTAATCACTCTAAGGGGTGAAAAGGTTAAAGTATAATATTCCAACATCATCATCTTTAGCCCTCTCCCCAGTTCACCCATTTCCAAAAGTACGGGGAATCTGGGGCTGAATTAGTGAAGGTCTGCCATATACTGCACATTTCAGTGTCACTTAGAGTGTAATACAGATCGGTACCTTTAAGGCAATCAGAAAAAAGCGGAATTTTGTAGTTAGGTTTATATTGAATCAATTATGAATTTATAGAAGTGTTTCAGTTTTTATCTTCTTAGCACTTGAAATAAATTAATGTGATCACTAAATTTATATTTAATTTTTTGTCAGATGATGGGAACTGGGAACTTAAGGCCAACCATGTTTAAATAGAGTAGAGAATTGCAAAAGGCACATGGCTTTGGGGTGGAGTCAGACAGGATTTCCCAGTGGGGTGGTCCTACATCACACCAGCTTTTAATGCTCATAAGGGGACGTTTCAATTGTTCTCTTTTCCTGTGATTAGCTTTAGCTCTTCCTTAATTGATTAAGTGAGGAGCCATACGTATGTAAGGTCTCCCCTCCAAGCCCCACCCCCTCCCCTCTCATAACCTAGTTTAAAGAATAGTTGCAGCAAAAGCATTACACATAGAGAGGATTGGGTGGGGCTGTAATGGATAAAATGAAGCTTATTGATGTGTCCCTTAATACCAACAATAAATTAATATGTAATAATTGTTCTTAAATTTGTGATCTACATTAGAAATGTTTTCTCTTTTTATCTAAATGCAATAGATGGTTACATTATAATAATGCAATTGATGATTATGCTGAGGTCTATTATGTAGAAGATATCTCTTTTCATATGAATTTAACCAAGATGTTTTTAAGTAGTGCACTTCTTTCCAATTCACTGTTATGTTAAATTGTTGCAGAAAACCCTAAGCATCCATGAAGTGGGAATCAATGGTCTGAATAATTGACTTGACTCAAATAATGAATTTTTCTTATTGTCTTTTTCCAGATCATGCCACTAACATGTGAATAGTCACAAATCCTGCGGTAACAGTTTTTTTGTCAGAAGACATCAAAATACTAATTGAAGATGATGGTCTCTGATTCTGAAAAAAGATGGCTGGTCATTGGAATAGCCATCAACAAAGTTGTCGCTCCAGTTTTACGAGATGTTATCAAACAAGGAATGGACACTCATTACACAAACCTGGACACATACTGCAGTGGTCTGACCACACCCTGTACCCTGGCAACACTGACCTATCATCAGGTTCATGCTGATCCCAACCTGAGAAGATTGAAATTTCAGAATATCAACAACAATCTCATCATTCATCGTAATCCTACCAGCTCGTACAACTACAATGTCAACAGCTCAGTAGACCTGGCCAAGTTGTATTTGCATGACAAACATCTTGCTGAATTTTCAGCCTTTGATGAGTCACTGGACATGACTGCCATCCTTCAACTGTTGCAGTTTAATAACTACCATCCAGCTGCCATTTTTTCTGGTGCTATTCAAACATCAGCTGATGCTGTCAGGAAAGATGTGAGGAACAAGTGGGGCCATTTTGATGTGACAGAATGGACTGAAGCTTTCTACAATGATTCCTTCTCAAAGCTGGAGACCCTGGTAAGAAGTCTGGGGCTGACTGGTGGTATGGAAAAGAACACATTGGATCAATTATCTGATTGGCGAGGGAAAGGTATAATTACCTCAGTCTGTTTTATTCATTTGTCTTTTTTTTCATATGCTAAATATTATAATATTTCACATGTAAACTAAAACAAATTGCTCTGTCACCTCATCTATTTCTAGGGGTGTGCCCTTGGAACATCAATTTGTTTGTCATCAAGGGTCTAATATTGTCGTATATGAGAACGATCCTTCGCAGTAAAGCACTATTTGAGCAATAGTGAAAATCAGACCTGAAAAAAATTTCAGGCCTGTACGGGACTCGAACCACTGACCTCTGCGATACTAGTGCAGCGCTCTACCAATTGAGCTAACAAGCCAACTGGGAGCAGGCCATCAAATTAATTCGATATAAACCCGTAGATGATAAATCAAACAACAACAAACATATGAAACATATGTGTGAACTGCGGTTATGAGACGTATATGAGAACGATCCTTCGCAGTAAAGCACTATTTGAGCAATAGTGAAAATCAGACCTGAAAAAAATTTCAGGCCTGTACGGGTTTATATCGAATTAATTTGATGGCCTGCTCCCAGTTGGCTTGTTAGCTCAATTGGTAGAGCGCTGCACTAGTATCGCAGAGGTCAGTGGTTCGAGTCCCGTACAGGCCTGAAATTTTTTTTTCAGGTCTGATTTTCACTATTGCTCAAATAGTGCTTTACTGCGAAGGATCGTTCTCATATACGTCTCATAACCGCAGTTCACACATATGTTTCATATGTTTGTTGTTGTTTGATTTATCATCTACGGGTTTATATCGAATTAATTTGATGGCCTGCTCCCAGTTGGCTTGTTAGCTCAATTGGTAGAGCGCTGCACTAGTATCACAGAGGTCAGTGGTTCGAGTCCCGTACAGGCCTGAAATTTTTTTTTTTTTTTCAGGTCTGATTTTCACTATTGCTCAAATAGTGCTTTACTGCGAAGGATCGTTCTCATATACGTCTCATAACCGCAGTTCACACATATGTTTCATATGTTTGTTGTTGTTTGGTCTAATATTGTGTTTCTTTAATGGTACAGTTATGGGTTGTAGTGATTATGATGAAATTGATAGCCTCCAAATTTTCTTAATTTGTCCGATTGCTAATTACTTTGTAGGTTGCCAGCTGTGTTTCGGTCATGCTGTGGACAGAGATCTTCTTTCTCTGATACAAAGAGAAGTAAATGGTATCATCAAGGACTTGGCTCTGCAGAGCGCGCAGCTTTTCCAAGTCCAACAAACAGCTGCTGTCCTTCAAGTAAGGCTAGATGATGGCGAAGTCACCAGGAAAAAAGAGATGAAACTTATCCTGGAAAGACTTACGGCAATTGAAAAAAACCTCGGAGAGGAATTATCGAGTAGAGTTCAAGGAATGGAAGAAAAAGTGGAGCAAGTTGAGCAAAGAGCGACCAAGACGGATCAGAAAGTGGACCAGCTTGAGCAAAGGGCGACCAAGACGGATCAGAAAGTGAACCAAATGGGGCAAGGTCTTAGTGACAGAATGAACCAATTAGAACTTAGAGTGGAGAGTGAGAAACCAGGTAAGTCTTACTGAGATTACAGAGGGTGAATGTGATTCTGTTTCAGGCTTGATTGGGAAGGGGTGAGAGAGTCTAGAGATACGAACATAAATGGGTACAACCCCCCTGCCCCCCTCCCCGTTACCTCCTACGGCTCAGGTTTAAAATCCAACCCCTAGTTGTTGTTTTGAAATGTTAAAAAAAAAAATCAACAATTTTATTAATGAAGCGATTATACAACGATACATTTAAAGCTTCAACATCCCCCCCAGACAACCTTTGAAGTGTCAAATCTTTCCAGTGGAATACAAGTGTTAGATACTCCCTAGGTATGAGGTGTTTGCAAGCGAATGGCTCAGAAGAAGAGGTCGACAAGAGCTAGGTTTTAAGGCTTAGTCAATGTGTAGATAGTCACGGTTGCTGATTTTCCCTCTTACAAAAGAATTGGCCACCAAATCCGGTACTTGGCAAGGGCATTTAAACTTAATTTTGGCCCTGGGTTACGGGGCTTATTTTTTTTGGGAGAGGGGGGGGGTGGTGTTGAGGCTTCAAATTCATAGACGCAGATTCTGTTTAAGTTCAGTGCTGTGGAGATTTGCCGATCAACAGGGATTCATTCGGTGCTTTCGGGAGAGTGTAAACAACGGAACAAAACAAACATAAACATTGGTAATTTTTTCACCATAGGCAAGGGGGTCTTACACGCTCTGTAAATGAAACATTTATCTTTTACTGAAATTTTATTTTTTGGTTTAAACATTGAAGAAAACATGTTTTGGCTAACTCGAGAGATTAGAGTTCACCACAGGCTGCGTTTGGGTACGAAATTGAAGAGCAGACAAAACTGAAACTGATGTCTCCTGGATTGAGAGATGTCTTTTTAAATCTTGTCTGAAGTCATTTTTTAGTTGTAATTTCCATTTGGGCGCTAAGAAAATCAAGTGATTATGGTTGTCATGGAAACTTCAAACGTTAACTTCCGCCGCCGTTAATAGACGGCATCAATATTTGTTTCCAGTGTCTTTCCTGGAGCCTCTGTCGCCCTCATGCAGCAGAACGGTCGCTGGTCAAAGGCGTCAGGACTCTGGAGATTGGTTTGATTCACTCTGTGAACTTTACCAGTGCAAATAAAAAGAGAAAGAAATTAAAAGGGCGGAAACAAAAGAAACGCGAAGTTTACGCAGTGATTCAATGAAGCTCGATATTTCTTTAAAAGCAATACTTTCTCAGTAATCAGAACATTATTACCAACACCAACTTTATAACAAGTGAATGCCGTGTTTTAGAATGAGTTACTGTACGTTTACTTGTTACTCTAAGTTTAATGAGCTTTAAAACTTGAACCTATTGTTATAGGGGTTTTCTTAATGTCTATGAAGCCATGTTAACTTTTAAAATTAACTTTGATTTAAAAATTTTTTGTATGTTCGTTTGAATAAATGATTTATACGATAGACTCAGCTGCTAACTGCTGCCAGCCAATTATAATGTTAAAAAAGTTTTAATGAAAATGTCAACCATTTCCTTTGTTTTCTCCCAACAGAAGTTCTTCCTTTTGATGTGCAAAGTTGTCGGTGTAAACTTGCAGAGCATTACAAAAGAACTGCCACGGTGCCAACCTCTGTGTGGTCCAAAAAATGTGCTGTGAACATTCACCAGATCTACACTCGACTGTCCTGGGTGAAAGAGGAACAAACCCCAGCTGGGTCATCACGGGCCGAGCTGAATCACTACACTGATATGTTCACTGAAAACAAGAACGGATTGCCGTCAAACAGGATACTCGTGCAAGGGCAGACCGGAATCGGGAAGAGCACGTTTGTGAAGAAACTGGCAATGGACTGGGCTGAACTTGACGAAAACAGGTTGACAGATGAACAAAAAGCCATCCTGAAGAAGTTCGAGCTTGCCGTTGTTATTGATCTCAAAAAAGTATCCAAACACCAAAGCCTCAAAGATGTCATAAGCGCCTCTCATATATTTGCCGAGGAGGACACAGTCATGAAAGACGGTCTGCTGAGTTACATAACCCAAAACCAAGAGAAAGTACTCTTGGTGTTTGATGGTTACGACGAGTATCATTGCGCCAGCAACTCTGAAATATTTGAGATATTCAGAGGAAATAAACTAAGGAACTGTTGTGTGTTGATAACAACTCGAATTTCCAAAACTGACGAGCTGGAAGAATTTCAGAATGTGCATGCTGAGATCACTGGTTTTAGTGAAGAGGACAGAGTGGCCTTCATGATCAGAATGCTTGGTAGCGAAACACAAGCAGAAGCGTTACGCGATCATCTTCTCAAGCGAGGCGTGAGAGATTTGGCTAGAGTTCCGCTACTTCTACTTTTCTTTTGCACTTTGTGGAAAAAGGGAAAGTTACAGAGGTTTTCTGACTCCAAAACAAAATTGTAGATGGCGATCGTCCAGTACGTTTTGGATCATAATGAAGGGAAATGTTCTTCTAATTTTCGCAAAGTTGAAGATTTCAAAGAGATTTTGGCTGAAATCGGAAAGGTGGCTTTAGAATGTCTGTTGAATGACGATCATGTATTCGAGTACGATCAACTGTCCGCTGCCATCCTTTGTGAAGAAAGTCGAATAATGGGCTTACTTCAAGTCAATGAGTATGCAGAAAATATTCGACCAGCAGGGATGGTATCGTTTATTCACAAGAGCATACAGGAGTTCTTAGCAGCGTGGTATATCACCTACCGATGTGTCCCTAAAGGAAATCTCGGTGAAATTAACGACCGCGCTCGAACCTTGGACAAGTGCAGGTCCTTAGAAAATGTCTTTAAATTTACTTGCGGTTTGTCAGATGGTGGATCAGTGAAAGTTTTTGAACACTTGACATCAGTTAGAGTCTGTGACTCAGAACTGGATTTGTCTAAGACAATACCTGATGAACAAAGCGAGAAAGACGTCACACCATGTAACGTCACTTACAAGCACTGGATGTTCATTAACCTTGTCTACGATTCCTTTAATGAAGTTGAATCAAAAACTATACTTTTTAGACATTGTTTAAATTGCACCGAGGGAATCATTTTTCTTTCGCCGTATGCCGGAAGATCAATTTCTGACATTGTGCCAGAACGGAAAATTTTAGATAAAGTTTCAGTTTGTGGTGTGGTGTTCTATGGTTCCTGGGTTTATGAAGAAATGACAGCGCTATACGAGTGTCTTGAGTTTCTCGATTGCTTACATATTCCGCTGAAAACAACTGAGAATTCGGCGGCTATTTCAGTTGAAGAACTTTTAAAGAAATTCGAAGCATCCAAATGTGACATCCTCCGCTGTGGATTTTGTTGCATCCTTCATTTCTACAGTGGTCAGTCACTGTTTTACTTCACTAAACTGAAACTGTGGTGCGATGACCATGCCAAACTGTTCGCTGAGAATTTTACTCCATCTTATTCCCCAAGTTTGTGTCCAGAGCCGTCATCTCTAAAATTCCTTAGATCTCTATACATTGGTTTACGTGTTAACGAGCAGACAGTACGCAGTTTTCGTACAATAATTAGAGGTTGTAAGAGTTTCCGAAGCATTAGAATGGAGCAGTTGTATGAGAGTGCTTTGGAATGCCAGGAACAAATACCGAATCCTCGTACGTGTTGGTTGCAGCTTCGAAGTGTTGGCGGTTCGCTTACATCATCTGAAGTATTGAAGCTCGCTGGTTTGTTACCACGGTTCAACAACCTCACCAAATTTGGCCTTAACTTGGGTGACTGCTGCCCTGAAGCAGAAAACAAACTGGTTTCTAGCATCACACACAAGACTCTTGAGGAACTGAGACTGTTGGACTTTAGATTGACTCCAGCAACAGCTGCGACACTCGGTCGGTCACTTCCTGAAATGTCGTCTCTAAAGGAATTCTGTCTAGAAGGGAGGAAGGGGAGCACTGTACAAGTGGAGGACATGAAGGCACTTTTTGGAGGATTTAACAAAACATTTCCGTCTTTAGAGCGTCTCGTGTTCTCGTTTTTCAGCCTCAGAGGTTGCCTCGCTTCACTGACTGAGCGCTTTCCCTTCTTTCCCAGCTTGTGTTTCGTAGATCTTAGTCATTCAAATATGGATGAACGTGACTTGCGAGGTTTAGTGTGTAGTTTGAAATCTATTTCTAATCTGAGGTACCTGTTGCTAGATCACAATCCATTGGGTGACAAGAACAAGGTGGAATCTATCGTGAAACAAGCACTGCCTCAGGTTCTTCTTCGTTACAAGTAACACCAGGTTCAATTAACAAGTGAGAGGTAGAAACAATGACTGACAGAAAGAATGATTGTGATCAGCGTTGTGTGACTTTTGCTGCTCATCTCAGTACCATTTTATCATTTTTATTCATTTTAACCATGTTTTGTCAATTACCTAATTTAGTTTTAGCGAAGCACAAGGTTTTCCTCGAGCTTCGATCTTTGAAAACTGTTTGCATCTCGGAACAGATAATGTTGGCGGCCATTTATCCTTCATATGATCGCTCCAAATGGAGGCTATTGTTTGCATTACAACGTTTGCTGATCAAGTTGTTTATGTACTTTAAGTTACATATCTGTTTCGGTGTGATACACGACCTTTAAGGCCTTTAAACTTAAAAGTTCTGCAGGAAGGCATCTCAAAATGTTTGTATGTTTGTATGCATGTGTGCATGCAGTCAGAAGGCAGCATGGTCGAGTGGTCAGCCTGTCGGACTTGCTATTCGTCGCTCCTGGGTGCGAGTCCCGTGCTGGCCACTACTTGGATTTGTTTCACGGTAGCCCCGAGTTTCAAATCCTCGGCCATGCTTGTAATATAGCCAACTGGTTTTGCTTCGGCCGGTTTGGATTCTTAATAACGTTATTTTCAATTTGAATTATTTGTTTAAGTTGTTTCGTGGAAAACCTGTAAACTAGCTTCTAGCTAAGTGTTTCTCCACGTTAAAATGTTTATTATTATATTATAATTATTGTTATTATTATTATTATTATTATTATTATTATTATTATGCAGTTGTGTAGCGATTTTGTGAAAAGAATTCCACGGATTCTACAATTTTTCTGCAAAAGCCACGATACTCTGTCGGTAGCCTCCAGAAATAGACCACTTTCATAAATGGCTGCCGGATTAATATTCTTTTGTTTAAATTTAAATTTGCCTGGGTGGCCTCGCTTGAGATAATGTATTCTTTTGAATTTTGTACTGGAGAACGAGGCCACCTAGGCAAATTTAAATTTAAACAAAAGAATATTGATCCAGCAGCCATTTATGAAAGTGGTCTATATCATCCATATAAAAGAATTACTTATTTTATCTGGTGTGGTGGGAGGCTTTCTACAAGTTGGGGAAGGAAAGACATCATTCAATGATAACCTTTTCTATTTAAAATATAAGAGATTTAACCTTGTTTTTGTACGATCAAGGCACAAACATTTTCAGAATATTACAATGATTGACTTGAGTGTAAAAATGTCGGAGATTTTTACTTCAAAGAGCTAGAGTTACCATCACTTGTTAACATGTCATAGTTTACCGTCATACTTTTAATGTTTTAGTTCTTATCATTTTCGGGTTAAGGTCGTGCGTAACGTAAAAGAGGCGATAATTTTTTCTTTGCACTGCTAATATTTCAAAAATCGTTTTTGTGCGTCAGACGTAAGGACGTAAAGACGACTTAAAGGATGAAAATATCTCTAGATCATTTAGTATCACCTAGACTCTCCCTACACTCCAGAATATTTTTGTCAGTTTTTAAAGGAAAACGCGTGCATTTGACTCGTTGTAACAAAAGAGATTTCTGTCCTTAACCCATATGTTTTGGGACAGTCCCGTTCCGGAGTTATGTATTTAAAGTTGAAAAATTTTTTGTGTTTCCTCGCCTGCAGAAGGGACGTAATTTTTCTGCGAGTTCAGTCGAACGAAGGCAATCGAGAGGCAAGGGTCATGTACGAGTCACGCGCGTGGAAAGGAGCTGAAAAACACCCTTGCTTTATTTTCTCCGTTACTGAAGAAGAACCTTTCCTTCGCTTCGAAAATGTTTATTAGCGTCGGGATGAATTCCCTCTAAGATAAGTATTAATTTAGTTTTCTATTTTTTATCCTTTTGGGCTAAGGTTAGGATCCCGACTGACAACGCGAATAGTCACAATTATATATTCAATGACTTTTACACTTAAAAAACGGTATTTTTCGTGATCCATTAGACTGAGAAATAATGAATTGACAAAAATTGAGACAGCGGTTAAATACTTGCACAACTTTTGAACGAATGCAGATCAGACTTTTCATTGAATATTTTGTCAGCGATCGGATCCTTGTGTTTGCGCAGAGACTTCTAGGATCACCACTGGGCAAATAAATCGTTTATTTTGACTTTGAAATAGCCTTTCGTCACGGAACAAAGAAATTGTTTATTTGAAGGCAGAAACAACCTTTGCCATATATTTCCCTCCAGCAGCTTGTCAGCTTGTAACCCCCCCCCCCCCCCTGGTGATCCCAGAAAGCTTTGCGCAAACATAACGATCTGATTTTATTCATTGGAAAAAAAGTCTTAGTTTATTGAAATGCCAATGTCGCAGTCGTAAGATCGAATTACACTGGTATTGCTATGAAATATCCAATGAAAATTCAAAATTTGTTATTGAAGCCATTATGAAGGATTTTTTTTTAAAACGATCGGTACGAATACGATAGCGGGGTTCGATGAAGAGTGGTATTTCTTAATGGGTACCTTGTGTTAATTAATGTTGAAAGCTGGAGGTAGTTTGTATAACTTGTGGTTTGGGTCGTTTACTATGTTTACAAACAGTTTCTCACTTAAAAGTTGACGGTTAGCAACAGATGTTAAGTTGGAAACTTCCAATCTTCAGCTGGTGTATGATAGACCAGGACCATAAATGATAGACAGGGCCCGCTTCTGAATTGTTTCGATTTCGTCGCTAAGATGTGATATGATGGTAAAGCGTAGTGAAATACGGGTAAACCGTATCCGACGACACTACGTGTGCATGAAGAGTAGAGCTTCACCATATCCGCAACAGGCACTTTACGGCGCGTTTGAGTTGTCTCAGAAAATACATACGTTTTGATGCTTTTTTAATTATATAATTCACTTAGCAGTTCCACTTAAGGTCATTACTGATGATTATGCCAAGGACTTTAGCTTGTCTGACGACTTCGAGTTCTTTACCATTACTCATTAGAGGTGCGCTTCGCGATTCGGACCTGGAGAAAGATATGCGCATTTCTTTACATTTATCTTCGTTGAAGGTGAACTTTAAATTCGTGGATTCGAGTCAATGGCTGCATTTCACGAACCCGCAATTCCTTTCTGGACAATTTCAGCTACTGTGAGATCATCAAGTATTTCCAAAGGCTAACTCCATTGACATCTAGGTCATTAATCATAAGAATGTAAAGCCACAGTCCCAATCAAAGACAATACCTGATGAACAAAGCGAAAAAGACGTAACACTATGTGACGTCACTGACAAGCAGAGGAGTTTCATTGGCCTTGTCTACGGTTCCTTTAAAGAAGTTGAATCGAAAACTGAACATTTTAGACATTGTTTAAATTGCACCGAGGGGATCATTTTTCTTCCGCGGTATGGAAGATCAATTTATGACATTATGCCGGAACGGAGAATTTTAAATGAAGTTTCAATTTGTGGTGTGGTTTTCATTGATCGCTGGGGCAATGAAAATATAACAGCGCTATAGGAGTCGCTTGAGTTTCTCAATTGCTTACATATTCCGCTAAAAACAACTGAGAATTCGGCGGTTGTTTCAGTTGAAGAACTTTTAAAGAAATTGAAAGCAGTCAAATGTAACAGGTATTGTGACTTAGTTTGCATCCTTCATTTCCACAGTGGTCAGTCATTCTTTTACTTCACTGAACTGGAACTGTGTTGTGATGACCATGCCAAACTGTTCACTGAGAGTTTCGCTCCATCTCATTCCGCAAGTTTGTGTCCTCAGCCGTCGTCTCTGAAATTCCTTAGCTCTCTACGCATTGGTCCAGAGGTTAACGAGCAGTTAACCGTACGCGGTTTTCGTATTAGAGATTGAAAAAGTTTCAAAACAATCTCAATGGGTCAAGTGAATGAGAGTGCTTTCGAATGCCTGAAACAAATACCAAATCCTCATACGTGTCAGTTGAGGCTTGATGCCTGTTTCCGTTACCATTCGTTGACACCGTCTGAGGCATTGAAGCTCGTTGGTTTGTTACGACAGTTCAAGAACCTCATCCAATGTCGCCCTTACTTGGGTGACTGCTGTGCTGAAGCAGAAAACGAACTGGTTTCCAGTATCACACACAAGACTCTTCAGGAACTGAGATTGTCTCACTTTAGATTAACTCCAGCAATAGCTGCGGCACTCGGTCGGTCACTTCCTGAAATGTCATCTGTAGAGAAACCCTGTCTAGAAGTCTGGAAGATGAAGAGAAGCGTACAAGTGGAGGACATGAAGGCACTATTTGAAGGATTCAACAAACCATTTCTAGCTTTCAAGGAGCTCAGGATCTCTGGTTTCAGCCTCAGAGGTTGCCTTACTCCACTGACTGAGTGTTTTCACTTTTTCCCCTGCTTGTTGAGGGTAGATCTTACTCGTTCAAATTTGGATGAACGTGACTTGCGTGGTTTAGTATGTAGTTTGGAACCCATTCCTAATCTGAGGTCCCTGTGGCTAGTTGGGAATCCGATGGGTGACAAAAACAGAGTGGAATCCATCGCGAAACAAGCACTGCCTCATGTTGGTCTTCATTACTAGTAACACCAGTTTCATTCAGTAAGTGAGGAGTAGAAACGAGGACTGACGGAAAGAATGATTGTGATCAGTGTTGTGTAACTTTAGCTGCTCGTCCCAGTACCACGCAAAAATACATTTTTGAGCAAAGAACTTGAACACGTCACAGTGAAAGTCTATGGAACTGTTTTTGAAGTTTCCCCCGTAAATAATTTTTGGTTTTTGACAAATTTCGGTTAAGATACTCCAACATATAAGGTTTTAACGAGAGCACAAGTCGTACACGTGACAAGAAATGCGTAGCAGAATAAGAAAGATGTTCTGTTATGAATTTAGTTGAGTTTTGAAAGTCAGCAGTTTTTGTACGCGAAAAGGTTGCTCAGTAAACCTTAAGGTACGCTCTATGACTTTTTTGTGTTTTACTTTTCACCCGAGATATTGTGATGTTTTGTTAACTACCAAGGTAGTTGTGGCGAAGCTCACAGTTTTCCCCGAGCTTCGTTTACTGATCAAGTTGTGTATATACTTGAAGTTTCATTTTGTTTTGGTAAGATGTACGACCCTTACAGCCCTTTTAAACTTAAAAGTTCTGTATGCAGGCATCTAAGAACTTTTGCATTTTGTTGTGGTCAGGATTTTATCAAAGTAAGTCAACCGATGAAATCATTTTTCTGCAGCAGCCGCGGTTCTCGTTCGATAGCCTCCAGAAGTGTCGTCCATACAATATTAAATATTTTATCTGGGGCGGTGGGAGGCTCTACACTAGTAAGGGAAGTAAAGACATCAGTTAATGATGGCTTTTTCTTTTCAAATTATTCTAGAAATGTATTTATTTCGAAGGAGCAACGTATGTGCATTTTCAGAATAACATTGACTTGCATTGAGTATAAAAATGACAGATTTTACTTCAAAGACTTAGTGTTACCTTTCTTTAGCTATTATGTCATAGTTTACCGGCATACTTCGAGTTTTTTAGTTCTAATCATTTTCAGCCTAAGGTTGTGCGTAAAAGGAAAACAGCTTTACATATTTAAATGGTAATTTTTTTTTTTTGCGACTGCCGTGAAGACGTGAAGAGAACATTCAGGATGAAAATATCCTCTAATCATTCAGTGGGAGGTGATTTATTTTTATTCCCAACAACGATATTTCCTTAAATATGAGCCCACGTTCTGATACGGATCCACCCGAATCAGGGCCCATGCCCTTGGCCCTTTTGACTAAGCCTCCTCTTTCCTCATTTTCGCAAATAGTAAGGATACAAGAGAAATCCATTCCTACTGACACTTTATTCATAACGTTTTCAGTTTCGACTGCAACATAATCAGTAGGGGAAAAAGTTTCCTTTCCGTAAAGTCCCCTCTAGTTATTGACTTTCTGTCTACTTGGATGTTGTAGCTTTTATCTTTTAATTGAAGATTTGGTCAAAATGAAGCTACAGTTTGTTGAAAGGAAAATTAATGTAAGCCCCCCCCCCCCCCCCCCACCCTTCAGTCTCAATTAAGCCCCCTTTTTCCAAAAAAAAGGGGCCTCTCCCTTTCGGACGAAGTTTTAAATATACGCCCGTGCCCTTATTCAGAGTAATATGGTATGTTTGAAAATATTTATAAAATTTTGTTGATTCTGGAATTCGCGTTTATTGGAGGTTTGAGAGGAACAATAAATTTCTTCTACGTTTAGTTTGAATATTCTCGCTCCAGACTCTTAATAGATACGCAACAGACTACTTTTTATCTTTAAAAATGAGAAAAGCGTGCAGTAAACTAATTTAAATAGAAGAGATCATTCTTCTTGACCCCGTATGTTTCGGGACAGTCCCGTTGCAGAGTTATAAACTTAATGTTGAACATGGTTTGGTGTTTTCACAAACCTTTATTTACGATTATTGCGTTATTTTCTTGCAGTGAAGCTTGATGAAAACTAGCCGTAAGCTCCAGCACCTCATATAGTACCTTCAGTGCCTTAGCTCCAATACATCTTGATATTTTATCCCTCCTGCTGCTTTGCTTTGTTTTGTTTCTCATTTCTTTAAGTTCCCATTTCTGCATTGTTTCTGTTGGTGTTCCATTTTCAATTGACTTCTCTGTAATTAGATTTGATAAAAATGTATTCTGTATGAATAAATCATTTTCAGTCCTTTTCCAACCCCTGATAATTTGAAGTGCCGCTAGCTCAAGCCTTTTTCAATTTCCTTAAGGGTTCGAGTTCAACGTTCTTCACCAACCGGTAGGTCTAAGGTCTGTATTGGGTAGGTCTTGGATACTGCCCGGGGTCGTAGGCAACGGGCCGCATTCCCAATGCAGACCGACCTTGGCTAGTGAAAAACATCTCTTTTTCTTAGCGAATTGGTTTCCAAAAGATCCCGCATGACTTAGAGCTACAATTTCCAGGGTAATTTCGGGAAGATCCTCCATAAACCAGGGTCAGGTATGTTAACTGAAAAATCTTTGCCGAAAATAAATGTGTTGTTTGATCGTAAAGCGAACTCGCGTGTGGCCATCCATCTCTGTGTTTTGCATTTCATGTCAATAAAGCTGGACATTCAAGCTATAAAGTTTAGTCGTTGTTTAATAAACCGTATTCTAAACAATCCTAAATTTAGCTAAACCTTTTTATCGGGACATTCATTTTTGTGACCAGTGTCAAGAGGGCAGAAAGTTTGCAATGGAAGGACATTTATTTCATTAAATCAAACCTCTTGCGCAGAAAGCCTGGTGCCCACTGATTGCGTAAAACCGTGTAAACAACCAGCCATATCAGTCTTAAAGAGCTGATTCATCATAAACGTGTTGACAAAACTGAAACAAAAACGAGTAAACAAACATTCAATCAAATTAGAGGAAAGGTCAAGATTACAACAGGAAGTGAACAAAGTTAGATAGGAGCAACGCGGACTGACTTTATCGCGTAGGAGATTGGAGCTAGTATTCTCGATGGGTGTGTTTGGACTTGCAAGTAAATCGTGATTTCGTTACTTGGAATACAAGGAACAGGTGATCGTCACGTGTGGATTCTTTAGGAAGAGTCAAAGCTGCAAGGTATGTGTAATTAAATGGGGTTTCACTCAGATAGTTATCTCTTTCGGCGTTTGCATACGTAAATTTGAAGTAAAGTTTGCGTCTAATTAAGAAAGTAAAGCAAACTTCCGTCTTTGAGGCAAATTTAGTTTCGATTTCGTTACTGAATAAAAAATTCTCTGCCTTCTCTTTCGCTTTTGTGGATACATTTAGGATGTTGTTAACGACATGTTTGAATCACAGCTTTTTTGCTGCCCTCGCTATGTTTGCTTATGAATTTAATGCTACAGCTCTGACTCTGTTCGTAAATAAAGAAGTATCTTAAATGAACATTTACATGTTGTAGGCATGAAGGTACGAATCAAATAATCAACATGCCTAGTGGAAAGCCAATGCGACAAGACTTCCTAAATTTAGTTATTCACAAATTACTGTGAAACCACATAACATAAAATTACATACTTATTGCATGAAACCCACAGGATCAAGTGTATAGTAAGATATCTGAGATGTTTTTTCCTATTGTTGTGTTATTCCTAAATTGTTATTCTAAGCATGGTGACCAAGTAGCGCTCACGTTAACTTTCTTATCTCTTCTACAACTTGTCTGAATCTAAATCATTAATCATGATTGAACACAAGTGTAAAGTGGGAAGAATATTCACGTAGTGAATTATGTCATAAATCTACAGAACAGTAGCTGTATTTTTATTTATTACGCGTTAGATATCCTCTGTATTGACTTGTCAGGACAAAGTGACCTTCACTGAATAACGTTTAAAGACAAGATTTTCAGTTTTCTGTGCATTGTTGATTAAAGCAAAATTTCGTAGCATCTTAGACAGATTTCTGCCTTGTCAATCAGCTGCTTTCTGATCTATCTCACTGTTCTCCAGCTATATAAACATGACGAAAACCACATTTTCTTTAATGTACTGGTTAGAGCTTATTACTGGTCAGATAAATTATTGTTTCTCAGACACCCATTAGAGAGCTCCTAAGTGTGTAGATTTGTTTTAGCAGAACTACTTTAATTACTGTTCTTTTTACTTCCAAGATCTATAAGTATATGAATTATAGTGGTCATGCGTCACTGTCAGTGATGCACCGACACTGATGTCGCTGACTGTGATGCATGCATGACCATGATGAAAATGATAGACACGAGAAAAGTTGTTCATTTCTGATTAGCTAGAAAACAGTGTAGATCTCATGTTACTTAGGATGCAAATTGGTTTGCAAATGCAGTTAACAACTAGTGCATGTTCAAAGTAAAGCTTAGCTTGTTCAAGGTGTGCTCAGAGTAGGTGTCTCAGGTTTCAAAATAATGATTGGGTTCTTCTAGATGCTGAGCTTTCATAATTGAATGTGATTTTCAGGGAATAGTTAAGTTTACTTCAAATACTTCCAAGTTCACAGATGAAAGTAATTTGTCATGTAAAAGTTAAAATTTTACAACTTTAGCCAATGGGTGGAGAGATCTTCGTGTATATTTTATTAAGCAAAATTTTTCACGCTTGTTTTGTTTTTATGCTTTCCTTTTTTCATAATTTATCTAGTATTAATAAGTATGAACATGTTTTCTTGAGTAATTTGATTTAAATAACATGTATTGATTTTTCAGACTACAAATTGCATAAGCTAGCCCTTATACAGTTTTATTCATCTGAAACTTTACCCTTTCTAATATTCATACCAAAAAGTGCATTCAAAATCATGTGATAGCCTGTAATAATTTTAGCTATAAGATTTTCATGATAAATCTGACCATGTCCACCAGTTCATAGTTTTTTTTCCTTTTTCAGATCACCTTTCTTTTAAACTAAATATTTTTGTTTACTTAATCCTTTGACTCCTAAGAGTGACTTGCCTCTAATTTCTCCTTACAATATCACCCCTGAATCACACATTAAGGTCAGGAGAATAAAGGAAATGATCAGCCACTAGAGAAGCTCTTGATTGTTAAACAGATTCTCCTTGTCAGCACCTCAGGAAATGTCTGCAGAACAGTATGGAGAATATACATACTGATATTACAGAGTAAAGGGTTGAAAGGAGAAATTTCTCTTTGGTAATTTTACTTTGGGGAGTGAAAGATTATCTGAGAAAGATTATCTATTTTGCTGTTGCACCTCTTCAATCAGTGTTTTTTTTTTTAATTAACTTTTTTCTTAATTTGAGGTTGATGACCATTTGAAAAAAAACAAATTTTGAAATAAATACCTCAGACCATTTATCAAAAAAAAAAAAAAAAAAAATAGAAAACAAGTTGAAAACCAGTACTGAACACCTTTTGCATCAGACTCTTTCTAAATTCAACTCTTTCCAAATTTTCCATGGCAAATGATAACATGACTGGAAATGTAGAACAAAGAAAAAACTTGTACAAATTAAACGAATTGCATGAGATGTTAAGTTTGAACTGTCAATCTCTATTAATTTAGGCACTGTTGGGAGAGCACTGAGACTGAAGTCTCACATATTGAGTGCAATACAGTGGCACACAAATAGTTTTAGTGTTATGATCTCACACTAAGACATTATTTCTGCAGCAGCATACAGTGTGCTATTTTGAAATAGCACACTGCTGCTTTTGTTAATTACCTAGATTAGTGTAAAATAAAGGTATAACCTCCTTGTTTCCTATGTTAACTTGCTTTGGACACTTTCCAACACTGGAAATTCTCTCTAGGAATAAAGGAATACATGTCTCAGCCACTTCATTTTTTCACAATTTCCCCCAATTGGTGGGTGATTCCTGGGGTATCAAGTTAACTCTTTGCCGGCAAATCAACATGAAATCTTTGAAAGAGAGTCACATGATTTGTTTTAAAATCGAAATTTGTAATTTTTGTTTGGTGAAAGAACGCTCACATTTACAATCTTGTATGCATCATTAGAAAGTGACAACTTTATTATACTTCTGTTGTGTTCATTACTTTTTGTTTGAGTGGATAGGTTTCTTATTTTTGCTTACAAAATCATCAGCACATTGAGTAACAAGCACTTACTTTAGTTAATTAGGTGAATAGTTTTTGTTTATACTGAAACAAGGAGATAATAAAGCACAAAAACTGGATTTTAAATCATATATTACTCTGGCAACAATTACAATATTTTCAGGTGCAAATTGGGTGTAAGCTGTTTCAAAGGATCTTCAGAGTTTGAGTTAAGCCAATCAGAGTGGGCCTTCAACACTCTTCACTGTTTTTAAACAGTATCTACTTAAAAGTATATACTAATTAGGTAAATTAGAATAGCAAGCAGGAAATTATGATGGTCTAGACTTGCAGATGCATTAAATTTCCAGCAGTGTATTTTGAGGTCAAATAGAATTTATGCTACTTTTAAAATAATTGAAATTTCTGTTCAACTTGGAGTTGCATGGTTCATATGTAGGCTTGTATATACCTGCATGACCCACTCACAGGAAACCTGTACAATTTCCCATTAAGTTATCAAACTAGAAATAATCAATTTGAATCTTCAACATCCACTCCCCCGCCAATCTCCTGGGAGTTTGAACTTTTGAAGTTGCCTGCACTTATGTATGTCCAAGTACTTGATTTGATTGTTTTCTTTTCTTTCCTTTTTTTTGGGGGGGAAAGGCAAAATTAGTGACTTTTGCGTAAACCTTTTCTTTTGAAGGATCTGCAGCTTGGGAAAATAAATTTTTTTACCGTGTTTAAACAACTTCATATTAGGAAAATAAGATATGTTTACTCTGCTGGAAGGACTTGACAATTCGGGTTCAAATTCCCCACCTGATCGAGAAGAGGTTCTAATTCCCTTTCCACAGGCACAGATGACAAATATGGATTAGCCATCTTTAAACTAGAAATGTTTTTATGCTGCTACACTGGGTTACATGTGATGTTTCATAGTAAGGGGTTGCCACTAATCTTTTCCATCTGAATGATATACCTGTGACAACTACTGAGTGAGTGGCAAAATTCTGTTATATTTTCATAGCACTTGATATAAATTAATATTTATATTCAATTTTTTGTGAGATAATGGGAACCTATATAAGGCCAACCATGTTTAAATAGAGGAGAGAATTGCAAAAGGCACATGGCTTTGGGGTGGAGGCAGACAGGATTTCCCAGTGGGGTGGTTTAGTATCTTGTAGGAAACATATAGACCACACGGAATCCGTATTGCAACGCTACTTTTATTCTCTCGCACACTCGCCCTATATACATCACACAGCATTACCCACGTGCCTCATACTAATTAGATTATGTCATCACCGATATTATTACACAAACACTAAAGGTGGTCCTACAACACAACAGCTTTTAACGCTCATAAGGGGACATTTCAATTGTTTCTTTTCCTGTGATTAGCTCTTATAGCTCTTCCTTAATTGATTAAGTGAGGAGCCATATGTATGTGAGGTCCCCCCTTCTTGCCCCCTCCCCCAACCCCATAACCTAGACTTAAGAATAGTTGCAGCAGAGCCATTACACTTGGAGGGGGTGGGTGGGGCTGTAATGGATAAAATGAAGCTTATTGATGTGTAACTTAATTAATACCAACAATAGATTAATATAATTGTTCTTAACTTTGTGATCTACATTATTTCTAAATGTTTTCTCTTGTAGTCTAAATGCAACAGATTGTTACATATAATAATGCCATTGATAATTATGCTGAGGTCAATTATGTAGAAAATATCTCTTTTCAAATAAATTTAACTAAGATGTTTTTCAAGTATTCCACTTTTATTCCAATTCATTGGTATGTTAAATTGTTGCAGAAAATCCAACTACCATAAAGTGGGAATCAATGGTCTGAAAATCAATTTGACTCAAATACTGAATTTTCCTTGTTGTTTTTTTTTTCAGATCCTGCTACTGACGCGTGAATGGTCACAAATTCGGCATTGCTTCAGATATTTCAAAGGAAACAGAGCAGCGATGGATGATTAATTAGTATAATTTCAGGCATTGAACTCCGCCTGTTATGTACTTACAGAAAGTCATTCAAAAGAGGAAAACCACAAAAGATCTTCTCAAACAGGTAATTATGACTATTCTGTGGTGTTTCAAAGTACGCAGCTCCTGGTTTCCAATTCTAATTTTCCTAATTCAGGAATAATTTAAATAGATTAGAATCACTGTCTTTCAGAGTTTATGCTAGATTCTCAGGAGGCAGTCTTACGCACACAGTGGAAGATGGCTGCCATTGTTTTGTTTTTTTTTCAATTTCTGAAGCATGGACATTGATCCATCCAGAGGTTGCTAAAAGAATAAAAAATTTAACAGTGCAGTATCAGGTTTTGAGCCTGGTTGGCTTGTGGACAAGCCCTAACATCAAATTTTGTCGATAGAGAATAGCATTGATGTTACTTTGTGGTCACACCTACAATATATGAGTTTAATTCTAAACAGTCACCAATCGTTGCATAAGGATTTTCTTGTAAAGGTTGATGAGTATGTCAACCTTAAGGTTTAGCTGAATTTCATTTCACATGATGAGATGATGTGATTCTCCATGAAAGATTGTCCAAAGGATATTTACTTTAATTCTGGCCACTTTATTTATCTCCTCACACAGTTAATCGTCTCAAACAATTTCCAAAAAACAAATGGAGTTACCCTACTTTTAATACAAGAAGTTAATACATGTGCATAAGCACCACCTGGTGATTTGACCTCTGGACTCTGATCAAGATGTTGAGTCTGGAGCCATAGCCACTGTCTTGTACGAGTGTTCCTGGGTAAGACACTTTACTCTCACTGGCGGAGTGTTCCTCCCCACTCAGGAGTAGAAATGGATATCAGAAAACTGTTAGGAAACTAATAAAAATGATGAATTATGCCAGGGAGGAGCTGAGGGACTATTTGTTCCTATGAGGAACTTTCATCCTGTCCAGAAAGGAGAACTTATTTATAAGCTCCCGTAATACTTGGCCTGTCACAGCTTCCTTTATTTTGAAATCACTAAGAAATTATCTAACGCTAAATTAGAATCAAAACTGTATCCTTATGTATTCTTATTTCTCTGCAGAAATCCAATAGTTTGCATGTTATACTCCTGATGGGAAAATTTAACCACTTATTCTACTGATGGAGACAGATAGGTGTGGTCAGACAAAGGAGGAGTCTGGTAATATCACTGAAGTTATAGTTATACCTGACGATCCTCCTTCACCACAAGACATTGCTGGTCCATCCGTTTCATTCAGTTCTTCTCCTGTAGCATCATCTTCAAGAGTTGCCGATACTCTGCAGTTACCTTCTGTGGACCTTGTCACCAGACGTGACTCAGCAGACTGTCACTTGAACAGACCACCACAGCCACCTGTGGAGAATCGGAGAATCGCGAGACGGGAGACTCAGACTGTAGGTGAGTCAACTGTCAATGCTTCAACTTCATTGTGCAGACCTCACAATGTACTAGCAAGAAAAAGAAGGAGGATAGTGGCACTAAGCTACAGAAAGCAAGATTGATTCGAGTGTTGTATATTTATAAGTAATGTGCCCGGTATTGCTAATCAACATGCCAGAAAAGGGCTGCATTTTATTAAATACATTGTCATTTCTTGTGTTGTTAAGCCAGTTCATTTGCTTAATTTAAGCACCCAAAATGCAGCAGATTGCGTCCCAGAGCACTCAAATTTTCAAAGTTTCCCAGGGGGCATGCCCCCAGACACCCCCTAGTTGTTCGCACCTTCGGCACTCAAGTTGGGGGCTACGTGCCCAAATTGTCTCCGCCTCCGGTCCTTCCCTTTCATCGACTTCAACTTTCTTTGAAAAGGAAAACCCTGAATGAAGGGATGATATCGTAACTTTTCACTTGGTTTCCAGTATTGAACTTTTCACAGGTTTAGTTAGCACAGGTTTTGTGCTAACTAAGTTGACTGGTATCTTTTGATCTACCTCAAATGAATTTGTAAATACAAGCAAATACAAAATTTTGTCAAAATATTCCCTTTTACTTAAAGCACATGATAACAAAGCAAAATTTCAAGGTGATTCTTTCATTTCAAATGTGAAGCTACACGCTTAATTTAAAGTAACTTTGAGGGAAAATGACATCAGAAATCTGTACTATAACATATTTATTTGATCTTCAAAACCCCATAGATGGTGGGCTATAGATGTCAGATCTCTTTTTATCTATGCACAGGAGTAAATATTATGAATTGATTTATGAATGATTTTTTTTTTTAGGGATAAGTCATGGAAAGAGGAAATTGTCCTCAGGCTGCACTAAACAGGATCCTAAACAACCCAGAGTTACATCTGTGAACGTGGCAGGTTATTGTTAATCTTGTTGGCTACAAATCAATCTTTTTACTTACATCTTTCAGAAAAAGCAAATATTTGCTCATTCAAGAGTGAAGTCTTATGTATATTTTCCCAATAATAAGCAATTTAGTAACCAGTTTTCATGAGAATTTAACAGATTTATTTGATTAAATAGGCAAAAAGTTCATGTACATTTTTAAAGTGGTACACCAAACTAAGTAGCATTGCTTGTGCGATAAGGAAGTAAAATTATCTTCTATCGCGTTTATCACTTCCTTGGTAACATTGACAAAATGCAAGGCAGCTATTTTGAAGTTTTGCACCCATGCCATAATCACCTCGCACAGGGTGATTAAAGCGAGATATGATGCAATCCCTGACCAATCAGAGTGTCTGTACCTCTGTTATCACCAGCATAGTAATTATACTAACATGAACTATCAGTGCTGAGGTCTGACTTCTCTGCCAAAGCCGAAGGCTGAGGCAGATAACACAGACGCATGGTTTGACTATTTATGATGTCATGCAAAAACCAAAGTCTGTCATTGTTTTATTACACATTTTTTAAACAATCTGCTATAGAAGACACCTCTCTGAGTTTGCAAAGTCAAAAACAGTACATGGATAAGGGGCTAAGAAACTAGGTAAACTTTGAACTCAAAATAATAACCCAATATCTGCTGCAGTTTTAATTGTAGGGCCGATGTATATTAATTGTAGTTATAATGTTGTTAAGGAGAGGATAAGCTGAAGTTTTGCTTTAGAACATTTGTTTAATTGATTTGGAATAATTTTTATTTGATGAATAATGTTCTTGGAGCACTTAGCTGTTATTAAGAAAACAACACCAAGAGCCAATTCTAACCTCTGTATGTTTATTGTTACGTAGTTCACCTACAAAAGTGAGCAGATTCTTTGTCATCTTTTCTTGCTTTGGTGCTGAGCATTGATTGGCACAGCAGATTGAAATTATAAGATAAAAAAGATAGTCAATTATGAGCTCGATAATGAAATACAGAAAGACATTTTTCGTCTTACCACGAGCTTGTCTGAGTTCCCAAAAAAAAAATCGTAACAAAACGAAAAAACGTCTTCCTCCTTTTCAGTACCTGACTCGAACTTTACCATCTTTCGTATGCTGGTTACCACTGATTATGGTCATCAATTCGTTGTTTTTCTTTAGCAGACCTCCTTCCAGGGGACACTTTTGATGTGCAAATCTGTCAGCGTAAACTTACAGTGTATTACAAGAGAACCGCCACGGTGCCCACCTCTGTGTGGTCCAAAAAATCTGCCGTGAGCATTCACCAGATCTACACTCGACTGTCCTGGGTGAAAGAAGAACAAACCCCAGCTGGGTCATCGCGGGCTGAGTTGAATCACTACACTGATGTTCTCGCTGAAAACAAGAACGGATTGCCGTCAAACAGGATACTCGTGCAAGGGCAGACTGGAATCGGGAAGAGCACGTTTGTGAAGAAACTGGCAATGGACTGGGCTGAACTTGACGAAAACAGGTTGACAGATGAACAGAGAGCTATCCTGAAGAAGTTCGAGCTTGCTGTTATTATTGATCTCAAAAAAGTATCCAAACACCAGAGCCTCAGAGATGTCATAAGCGCCTCTCATATTTTTGCTAAGGAGGACACGGTCATGATTGGCGGCCTGTTGAGTTACATCTCTCAGAACCAAGACAAAGTTCTCCTGGTGTTTGATGGTTACGACGAGTATCAGTGCGCACGGAACTCTGAAATATTTGAGATATTCAGAGGAAATAAACTGAGGAACTGTTGTGTGTTGATAACAACTCGAATTTCCAAAGCTGACGAGCTGGTAGAATTTCAGGACGTGCATGCTGCGATCACTGGTTTCAGTGAAGAGGACAGAAAGGCCTTTATGATCAGAATGCTTGTTAAGGAAACAGAAGCAGAAGCGTTACACGTTCATCTTCTCAAGCGAGGCCTGAGAGATTTGGCGAGAATTCCGCTACTTCTACTTTTCTTTTGCACTTTGTGGAAAATGGGAAAGCTACAGAGCTCTCCTGACTCCAAAACAAAATTGTACGTAGCGATCATCCAGTACGTTTTGGATCATAATGAAGGGAAATGTTCTTCTTCTAACTTTCGCAAAGTTGAAGATTTTACAGAGATTCTGGCTGAAATCGGAAAGGTGGCTTTAGAATGTCTTTTAAATGACGATCATGTATTTGAGTACGATCAACTGTCCGCTGCCATCCTTTGTGAAGAAAGTCGGATTATGGGCTTACTTCAAGTCAGTGAGTATGCAGAAAATATTCGACCAGCAGGGATGGTATCGTTTATTCACAAGAGCATACAGGAGTTCCTTGCAGCGTGGTATATCACCTACCGATGTGTCCTTAAAGGAAATCTCGGTGAAATTAACGACCGGGCCCGAACCTTGGACAAGTGCAGGTCCTTGGAAAATGTCTTTAAGTTTATTTGTGGTTTGTCAGATGGCGGAGCAGAGAAAGTTTCTGAACACTTGACATCAGTAAGAGTCTCTGACTCAGAGCTGGATTTGTCAAAGACAATACCTGATGAACAAAGGGAGACAGACGTGGCACTAAGTGACGTCACTAACAAGCAGGAGAAGTTCATTAACCTTGTCTACGATTCCTTTGATGAAGTTGAATCAAAAACTGAACTGTTAAGACATTGTTTAAATTGCACCAAGGGAATCATTTTTCTTTGGCGGTATGGAAGATCAATTAGTGACCTTGTGCCGGAACGGAAAATTTTAAATGAAGTTTCAATTCGTGGTGTGGTGTTCTGCGATCGCTGGGTTTGTGACGAAATGAGAGTACTATGCGAGTCGCTTGAGTTTCTCAATTGCTTACATATTCCGCTAAAAGCGACTGACAATTTGGCGGCTGATTCAGCTAAAGAACTTTTAAAGAAATTCGAATCAGTAAAATGTAAACGTTTTTGTGGATTAGGTTGCATCCTTCATTTCCATAGTGGTCAGACACTATTTTACTTCTCTGAACTGGAGTTGCAGTGTGATGACCATGCCAAACTGTTCACTGAGAATTTCGCTCCATCTCATTCCGCAAGTTTGTGTCCAAAGTCGTCATCTCTGAAATTCCTTAGATTTGTACACTTAGCGTCAGATATTAACGAGCCAACAATGCGCAGTTTTAGTACCATAATTAGAGATTGTAAGAGTTTCGAAAGCTTTGAAATGGATCATTTGAATGAGAGTGCTTTGGAATGCCTGGAACAAATACCAAATCCTCTTACGTGTCGGTTGGAACTTGGACTCGTTGTCTGTATGGAGTTGTTGACATCCTCTGAAGTATTAAAGCTCGCCAGTTTGTTACCACGGTTCAACAACCTCATCAAATTTTGCCTCAACTTGTATCAGCTCTCTCCTGAAGCAGAACACAAACTGGTTTGTAGCATCACACACAAGACTCTTCAGGAACTGACACTGTTCAACTTGAGAATGACTCCAGCAATAGCCGCGGCACTTCGTCGGTCAGTTCCTGAAATGTCGTCTCTAAAGACACTCTGGTTAACAGGGAGGGTGGGGAGCACTGTACAAGTGGAGGACATGAAGGCTCTATTTGGAGGATTTAACAAAACATTTCCAGCTTTAGAGGAGTTCCATATCTCTAATTTCAGCTTCAGAGGTTGCTTTGCTCAACTGACTGAGCGTTTTCACTTCTTTCCCAGCTTGCGGATGGTAGATCTTAGTTATTCAAACTTGGATGAACCTGACTTACGTGGTTTAGTGTGTAGTTTGAAATTCATTCCTAATCTGAGGCACCTGTGGCTAGAAGGCAATCCACTGGGTGACAAGAACAGGGTGGAAACTATCGTGAATCTCGAACTGCCGCTGGTTCTTGTTCATTACTGGTAACACCAGGTTCATTCAACAAGTAAGAAGATAGAAATGAGGACTGACGGAAAGACTGATTGTGATCAGTGTTATGTGACTTGAGCTGCGCGTCCCAGTACCACGCAAAAATACATTTTTGAGCAAAGACGTTGAACACATAACAGTCGAAGTTTACGGAACTGTTTTTGAAGTTTTCCCCCTCAATAATTTTTTGGTTTTTGACAAATTTCGGTTAAGATGCTCGAACATATAACGTTTTAACGAAAGCACAAGTCGTCCGCGTGACAAGAAATGCGTAGCACAACAAGAAAGATGTTTTTTTTTTTTATGAATTTAGTTGAGTTTTGAAAGTCAGCAGTTTTTGAACGCGAAAAGGTTGCTCGGTAAACCTGAGGTACGCTTTATGACTGTTTTTGGTCAGTAGTACCTTTCATCAGAGATATTCTGCTGTTTTGTTAACTACCAAGGTAGTTATGGCGAAGCACACAGTTTTTCCCAACCTTCGCTCTATGAGAAATGTTAGCATCTCGGAGCAGATTATGTCCGCGGACAAATATCTTTGCCAAATGGAGGCTACTGTTAATATGATAACAGACAGCGAAAACGTTTGCTGATCAAGTAGTGTATATACTTGAAGTTACATTTTGTTTTGGTCAGATACACGACCCTTACAGGCCTTTTAACTTAATAGTTCTGTATGTAGGCATCTCAGAACTTTAGCATTTCGTTGTGTTCAGGATTTTATGAAAATAAATCAACCGATTAAATTATTTTTGTGCAGCAGCTACGATGCTCGGCCGATAGCCTTCAGAAATGTCGTCCATATAATATTAATTATTTTATCTGGGGCCGTTGGAGGCTCTGCACAAGTTAGGGAAGTAAAGGCATCAGCTAGTGATAGCCTTTTCTTTTAAATTATTCGAGAAATGTATCTATTTCGAACGAGCAACTCGTGCATTTTCAGAATAACATTGACTTGAGTATAAAATTAGAGAGATTTTACTTAAAAAACTTAGAGTTACCGTCATTAATTGATACGTCATGGTTTACCGGTATACTTCGAATTTTTGGTTCTAATTATTTCCGCTTACGTTTGAGCGTAAAGGAAAACAGCTTTGCACAACTAATAATTAATCGTAATTTGTTTTTCTTTGCGGCGGCCGTGAGGACGTGAAGAGATCATTTAGGATGAAAATATCCTCAGATAATTCAGTTCGAAGTGATTTATATTTATTCCTTACAACGGTATTTCCTCAGATATGAGCCCACGCTATAATAAGGGCCCACCCGAATTAAGGCCCACCCCCTTGGCCCTCTTGCCAGTTTGTTGAAAGGAAAACTAATGTAAACCCTCCCCCCCCCCCCTCCTCCGCCTCAATGAAGGCCACTCCTCCCAAACACGGCCTCTCCCTTTTGGACGACTGAAGTTTTTAACACCCGCGCGCTTATTCCAAGAAATATGTATTTCCTCTACGTTTCGTTTGAATTTTCTCGCTCAGACTCTCGATAGTTACGCACCAGACGGCTTTTTATCTTTAAACACAAGAAACGCGTCCAGTAGACTAATTTAAAAAGAAGAAATTACTTTCCTTGACCCCATATGTTTAGGGACAGTCCCGTTGTAGATTTATAAACTTTATGTTGAACAATGTTTCACAAGCCTTTATTTGTGAATATTGCATTAAGCTAACAATTTTCCTACAGTAAAGCTTGATGAAAACTAGCCGTAAGCTCCAGCACCTCATAGTACCTTCAGTACCTTGGCTTCGATACATCTTTCACATTGTACCTCTCCTACTACTATGGTTTGTTTTGTTTCATATTTCCTAAGTTCCCATTTCTGCAGTGTTTCTGTTGATGTTCCAATTTCACTTGACATCTCTATAATTAGATTTGATAAAAATGTAGGCCGTATATGAATAAATGATTTTCAGTCCTTTTCCAACCCCTGATAACTTGAACTCCTGCCAGTTCAAACCTCGAGTTAACGTTCTTCACCAACCGGGAGGTCTAAGGTCTGTATTGGCCAGGTCTTGGATACTGCCCGAGGTCGAAGGCTACGGTGCCGTATTCCCAATACTGACCGACCTTGGCTGGTGAAAAACATCTCTTTTTCTCGACGAAATTCTTTCCAAAAGATCCCGCATGACTTAGGGCTACAATTACCAGGTTAATTTCGGGAAGATCCTATATAAACCAGGGTCAAGTTATTTGACAAGTCTTTGCAGAAAATAAATGTGTTGTTTGATCGTATAATGTCAACTCTCGTGTGGCCATCCATCTCTGTGTTTTGCATTTCATAACAATAAAGCTGGACAGTCGGTTATTGCACGTGACCGTTCAAAATCTGCGAGTTTTCAGATATGGTACTTAGCAAAATTGAATATTCTAACGCTGTGAACGCACGTTACACGTTTAACCCCTTATGGGTTTCTGACAGTGTATTAATGTAAATATTTTACTCAATGTACCAAGGAGTATTGTATATATTCTAATCCTGGTGAAGTATGCGCTTCAGGTTATTGTCCTTTTTATTGAAAAGGGCGGAGGTTGATTAGCTCTATGGAAAGCCTAACGTCCACAAGAATTTTTTTTCATTTACTTCCATTCGGTTTTTAGTTCCGTTCGCTTTGTTCATCACAGTGATGTAAGACCGCTGGATATTGTTAACGATCGTATTTGTACAGAGATCTTACATGATTATTGCACTTGTTACAGTTCTATAACAAAGTAATAGCAGTAGAGATACAGTATTGAAAGATGATCATGGTTATGTTTGCATATAATAAAACTAGGCTTATTCTAGTATTTTATGCTTGATGCTATACATTCAATGTTACAGAGAAGAAATAAAGTTTTCCTTTTCATGCTATCAATAATTTTGTTTTTCCTTGAATAGGGTGTCATTTTTCGGCTTTGGGCCTTAAAAAGGGTATCAGTTTTCGCTTTGTTAGTCCTTAAATAGGGTTAGGGTTCACGAACCTTCGCGGCACACCCCTATCCAAACTTCGCGGAAGTACCGCCTCCCCTCCCCCCCATTATGCCAACTGATTGCGTAAAACCGTGTAAATAACCGGCCATATGAGTCTTGAAGAGCTGATCCATCATAAATGTGTTGTAAAAACTGAAACTAAAACGAGTAAACATTCATTCAATCAAAATCAAAGGAAAGGTCAAGATTATAACAGGAAGTGAACAAAATTAGATAGGAGCAACGCGGACTGACTTTATCGCGTCGGAGATTGGAACTAGTATTCTCGATGGGTTTGTTTGGACTTGAAAGTAAATCGTGATTTCGTTACTTGGAAAACAAGGAACGGGTGATCGTTACGAGTGGATTGTTTAGGAAGAGTCAAAGCTGCAAGGTATGTGTAATTAAATAGGCGTTGACTCAGGTAGTTATCTCTTTCGGCGTCTGCATACGTAAATTTGATGTAAAGTTTGGGTCTATAAGAATGCAAAGCAAACTTCCGCCTTTGAGGCAAATTTAGTTTCGATTTCGTTAACAAAAAATTCTCTGCCTTCTCTTTTGGTTTTGTGGATACATGTTTGAATCGCAGCTTTTTCGCTACCCTCACTGTTTACTTTTGAATTTAATGCTACAGCTCTGACTCTGTACGTAAATAAAGAAGTATATAAAATGAACATTTACATGTTGTAGGCATTAAGGTACGAATCAAATAATCAACATGCCTATAGCTAATCAGGACAGCCAATGCGACAAGACTTCCTAAATTTAGTTATTCACAATAATGTGAAACCAAAATACATAAATTGTATGGAACCCACAGGATCAAGTGTCTAGTAAGATATTTGAGATGTTTTTTCTAAGCATACCAACCTGAGGTAGAGCTCACGTTTTTATCTCTTCTAAAATTTGTCTGAGTCTGAAACATTAATCACGTTTGAGCACAAGTGTAAAGTGGGAAGAAGATAACTCACATACTGAATATGACCATAAATTTAGGCAACAGTAGCTGTATTTTTTATTTATTACACCTTATATTAATTCATAGAGATAAAATTCTAATCCTTCAAAAACGAGCCCTTCGCTTCATTTACTTTGGTGACTACAGATCTCATGCAATCCCGTTTTTTGTTTCTTCTCGTTTTCTTCATTTGGATATGCTTTACTTTAAATCAGTTGCCACCATGATGCATGACATATCCAATAATTTGTCACCTTGTAACATATCTAACTTATTCACTTATCAAGCTGATATTCATCTCCATAAGACAAGATCGTCTTCAAGAGGCGACTATATATTTTGTTGAAAGTTCAAGATTATATCTTAGATATACAAAAAAGGGCATTTTCAAGAAATGGTGTTAGAATCTGGAGTAGCTTGTCTTGTGAAGTGCACCAGCTATCAAAATACAATTTTAAGAGTAAAATTCATGATTTCCTCCTCCAGAGACTCGAAAAATTTGACGATTATATTGATTTGTCTACTTGAATAGCACAACTATAAGTCCCCAGCTTTTTGTGTTTTCTTGCCGTAACTTAAATGTATTGATGTAGTTGTAATTCTCTAGAATTTTTAATCTCTTGCTCTGTAAATCTTTTTATTTTATAATATACGTATTAAACACTGCCCGCCTCAACTAGCCTTTGCTAACTGCAGGCAGTGCATATGTAATGTTGTAATATATCATTAAACTTTCATTAAAGTTTCATTAAACTATTCTCTACATTGACTTGTCAGGACAAAGAATTTACCTTCACTTAATAATGTTTGAAGACATGATTCGCAGTTTTCTGTGCATTATTGATTAAAGCAAAATTTCATAGCATCCTAGACAGATGTCAGCCTTGAATCAGCTGCATGCTCTCTGATATCTCTCACTCTTCTCCAGCTACAAACATGAAGAAAACCACATTCCTTTAAGGGTTTGTACTGCTTATACATCGCTTATTACTGGTTAGATAAATGATTGTTTCACAGACACCAATTAGAGAGCTCCTAACTAGGCGTATAGATTTGTTTTAGCAGAATTGTTTCAATCCTTATTCTTTTTTACTTCCAAGATCTATATGCATGTATATGAATTATAGTGGTCATGCATCACTGTCAATGATGCATGACTATGATGTAAATGATAGACGCGAAAAAAATTGCTCATTTCTGATTAGCTAGAAAAGAGTGTAGATCTCATGTAACTTGGGATACAAATTGGTTTTGCAATTATGCAATCAACAAATAGTGCAGGTTCAAATTGAAGCTCAAGGTGAGCTCAAGGTGTGCTCAGAGTAGGCATCTTAGGTTTCAGATAAATGACTGGATTCTTTTAGATGCTGGGCTTTCATAATTGAAGGTGAATGTCGGGGAAAAGCAAGTTTACTTCACATATACTTCCAAGTCCACAGATGAAAGTAATAGTCTTGTAAAAGTTAAAATCTTACAAACTTAGCCAATGAGTTGAGAGATCTTCATATAAATTTTATAAAGCAAGCACAGTCAAAATTTTTCTTGATTTGTTTTTATGCCTTCCTTTTTTCATATATAGTATTAAAAAGTATTAACATGAACTCCAGTGTAATTTGGTGTAAATAACATGCATTAATTTTTCAGACTACAAATTGTATAAGCCCTCCTATTCATAGAGTTTTATTCATGTGAAAATTTACCCTTTGTAATATTTATACCAAAAAGTGCATTCAAAACCATGTGATAGCCTGTCATAATTTTAGCTATCAGATTTTCATGAGAAATCAGACCATGTCCATCAGTTGATATTTATTTTCCTTCTTCAGATCACTTTTCTTTTAAAATAAAATATATTTATGTTTACTTAACCCTTTGAACCCTAAAAGTGACCAACATCTAATTTCTCCTTACAATATCAGCCCTGAATCACTTTAAGGTCACGAGAATTAAAGGAATAATCACAAACTAAAGAAACTCTTGATTGTTAAAGAAATTCTCCTTGTCAGCACCTCAGGAAATGTCTGGAGAACAGTATGGAGAATAATTTATGTATACTGATGTTACAGAGTAAAGGGTAAATTTAAAAGGAAAAATTTATCTTTGGTAATTTTACTCTGGGGAGTAAAAGAATATCTGCGAAAGATTATCTTTGTTGCTGTACATTGGACTTCTTTAATCAGTGTTTGGTAACTTTTCTGTTAATTTAAGTTTGACCATCTAAAAAAAAATTTGAAATATATTCTGGATTATGCATTAATTTTATCGAAAAATATTAGGAAACAAGTTGAAACCAGTACTGAACACCTTTTGCATCAGACTCTTTCTAAATTTTCTGTGGCAAATAATTATATGACTGGCAATGTAGAACAAAGAAAAATGAGTAGTTTACAAAACAAATCACATAAGATGTGAATTTTGAACTGTCCATTTCTGTCAAGATTTAAGCACTGTTGGGAGAGCAGAGACTGAAGTTTTGCACATTGAGCATGAAACTGGTGAAGACAAATTCAGTCTTATGATCTTACATGAAGACATAATATTTCTAAAGCAGCAGACTGTGCTACTTTGAAACAGCACACTGCTGCTTTTGTTAAGTAGCTAGAGTAGTATAAAATAAATTAGTATCCTTCTAAATATAATTTACTCCTTGTTTCCATGTTTAAACTTGATCTGAACACTTCCCAATACTGAAAATTCTCTCTGGGAATAGAGGAATACATGTCATAGCAACTTGATTTTTTAACAATTTTCCCCAAGGTAAGTGACCTAGGGCATCTTACTCAAATTGCTGGCAAATCAACTTGAAATCTCTGGGAGAGTTAAATGATTTGTTTTAAAATTGAAATTTGTAGTTTTGTCTGGTGAAAGAACAGTCACATTTATATAGTAATGTATGTGTCATTAGAAAATGACAACTTTTCACACTTCTATTGTATTCATTACTTTTTGTTTGTGGGGAGAGGTTTTCTTAAAAATCTTTGGATATGTTTTTGTTTATGAAATCATCAGCACATTGAATAATAAGCACTTTACCTTACTCTGGTAAAAAGTTATTTTTGATTAAATTGAAACAGGGAGATAAAATGTAGCACAAATAATGGATTTTAAACCATTACTCCACCACAATTACAATGTTTTTGGGCACAAATTGCATGCGAGTTGCTTCAAAGGATCTTCAGACTTTGAGTAGCCAATCAGAGTGGGACTTCAACACTTTTCATTGTTTTTCAACAGTACATACTGAAAAGTATTTACTAATTAGGTCATTTCGAATTACATAGCAAGCAGGAAATTATGATGGTCTACTGACTCGTGCAGAGGCATTTTCCAGAAGCAATTATTCTGAGGTCAAATAAATGCTACTTTAAAAATGAAAATTTCTTTTCAACAGGGAATTCCATAGTTCATAAAAAGGGACAAGAAACCTGTATAAATTTCCATTAAGGTATCAATTTACAGTTAATGTTCTTTAAAGTAAATATTTGTTGTCACAAATAAGAATTAAGAATTGAAATGTGTCTCCAGGACTATCAAATTGAGGCTTCAACATCCCCTTCCCTGGCAACCCCCTGGGAATTTGAACTTTTGAAGTTGCCACTTATGTATGTGCAAATGCTGGATTTGATCGTTTTCTTTATTTTTTTGTGAAAGGCAAGACTAGTGACTTCTGTGTAAACTTTTTCTTCTGAAGGATCTGCAGCTTTTCAAACTTCATATTGAAAAATTAAACATGTACTCTGCTGAAAAGACTTGACAGTTTGGGTTCAAATTCCTCACCTAATCAAGGAGAGGTTTAAATTCCCATTCCCCAAGGCATAGATGACAGATATGGGTTAGCCATCTTTAAACTAGAATTTTTTTTTGTGCTACATTGAGTTACATGTGATGTTTCATAGTAAGGGGCTGCCACTAATCTTTTCTATCTAAATTATTCCCTTACAACAGCTACACTGTGTGGAAAAAGTCTTTAATTAGCACCCTCTGCTACTTTTTTAATTTTTCCTTAAAGGTCTGGTAGTACGGGCAACATTTTTCTTCAACTTGTCTTGCAACATTGTTCCATTGCAAGTTGAAACCCTTTGTTGCACGTATTACCATGTTTGTGACCAACTTGTCTTGCAACAAAATATAGTGTTGCAAATTTGCAGAATCCTGCACGTATGATTGGTTGGTCATATGTAAACAAAGATGGCGGCTGCTGAACTCTTTCCTTGTCGGAACAGAGGGCTTGCAGCTCTCTGCTTGGGCCTTTTGCTCAGTGAAGATGAGGATAGGCCTCGAAAACGAAATCGGAAAATTTACATGCGACAATGGATTTCCCGGAGAGAGGAGAGAGGCGTTTTTCACCAGCTAATTAGAGAGCTTGAAGTGGGGGATGTCGTGGCATACAAAGAGTTTTTCCATATGATGAAGGAGGAATTTTCCTTTCTGTTGGGAAAAGTATCCCCGTTGATCCAAAAAAAAGAGCAGCCATCACCCATCAATTCTGTCCGGGCGACAATACAGCCAGATGAACGCCTAGCTGTAACGCTACGGTATTTGGCAGGGGGAGAAACTTATCACTCCCTCGAGTATTCGTTCAGAATTTCACACCAAACAATTTCTTCAATCGTGTCAGAAACAAGCCGTGCCCTGTACAAGGTAAGCGAGTCTCAGTATCGTTGATTTATTTATATAACAGTGTCAAAATTAACATACTTGATATACATTTTAATTTCCTATACTACAGGTACTTGGTCCAGAATATCTAAAAGTAGCAAACACAGAAGTGAGTGGGATGCAGTAGCAGACAAATTTGAGGCAAGATGGAATTTGCGGAATGGTACTGGCGCTGTAGACAGAAAATGTGTCATCGTTCAGCAGCCATCTAATTCTGGCTCTCATTATTACGATTACCAAGGGAACAACAGCATTGTTCTCCTTGCTGTGTTTGGGCCTGACTACCAGTGCCTTTGGGCGAGTGCTGGAACAAATGGTCGTTCGCCAGACTCTGCCATATGGCAAAATTGTGACCTCAAAAAGGCACTGAGTTTAAGTCACAACACTTTGAATTTACCAAAGCCCAGAGCCTTGCCAGAGACGGCAATGCCAGTGCCATATGTCCTAACAGGAGACGATGCCTTTGCCTTGACAAGATTTATGATGAAGCCTTCCCGCTGACAGCATTGTCAAGAGCACAGCGGATTTTCAATTACAGGTTCTCGCGCATGCGGAGAATCTCAGAAAATTATTTTGTTATCATCGCGAACAGATGGAGGGTGTTTCGTGCTCCAATTCTCTTGCCTCCGGACACAGTTGTCGACTTGATTTTGGTAGCACTAGTGCTGCATAATTTTCTAAGGTAGGGCTATAAAATCAAGTGCTACAAACCATTATTCCTTTGTTGTGAATATCAGTAGCTAAAAATGAAAACAACTTAATGCTACCCAAAATAGCATTTATAAGCAGTGTATTAGTTTGCATTCATGTACTGTACCTAAAAGCAATAAGTACTATAACTAAAAACACTATGTTGTTTTTCTAGATGACCAGTATGTAGAATCACAAGCTTTCAACGAAAGCCACGACTCCATTGTATTAATCTGATGTAACAAATTAAGGGATTTTACTTGCACTTGGGGGCATCAAATCTCTTGCCATGCAGACATTCAATTCAATCAAGACCCAATCATGCTGACTTCATCCTTGTGCAGTCTGTGTTTAATCACACACACCATTTTCATTATTCTTAAAAGCCTGCATTAACATGATTATCATTCCCAGCTAACAGAGGCTCTTTTCCAGGAAAAAAGCCTCTACTAGCAGGGAAGATCATCGGATTTAGTTGACAAACAAAGAATCATGAGTGTTCACTTACCTTTATATATCCTGGGGGGGATACTCAAAGTATACATGATGGAGGAGTCTGACTTTTTTGGGGTGGTTGAAAATTTACATTATTTTTCAGTATTTTTGTTGGGTGAAGAGAACTGTCACATAATTTTTTAGGTCTTAAAAAAATGTGTATTTTTTTGGGTCACATCTCCAAGTAAACTTTTTGTTGATGCATAATTAATCATGGATTAAATAGTTCTGTTGAAGGAATAAATCAGTATTAAGGTATTCAAGTCTTGTATTTTTTGGGGTAGGATACTTTGATGCCAGGTATTTTTTCGGGTCTAAAATTTCAGTCTCGTGTATTTTTTTGGGTTTGCAATATGAAGCTCCATAGGACCCCCCATGATGTATACCTCGAGTACTGCCCCCTCCCCCCCTTGGAACTATATACATAATTTACAAATAAGAATTGATTATGCCCTCAAATTTTCTCTACAGTGTAAATGGAATGACAGATCAAGAAGACGAGGAAGGCAATGTGATCCCTGGGCCTAATGGAGGTGCAACAGCAGTGAGCCGTCATCATGGTTTGACTATCATCCTCAATGCAGCAACAATTACTCCACTGAAGCTAGGGCAATTAGAGAAGAGTACATGGATTATTTCATGAAGGAGGGAGTAGTACCATGGCAGTGGAGACTGTGTTTGAACTGGTGTGAATCTTATGTACAATGAAAGCCACTAAGCCATGAACACAAAATGTTTTAGAATTATGTTTATTGTTTTGCAACCAATCTGAAGTGAGATGAAAGGCTTAGATTAGACCTTCAGTATTGTTAAATAAGAATTGGCTTAGCTTTTTCTTTCTTTGGTGACTTCTAGTTCTCAACTGAAAGATGATAGTGATACCATTTCAGTGATATTTTCATTCCTAATTATGCCTATGTTTATGCAAAGGAAAAGTGTGAAATAGGTAGCTAACATAGCTATAGCACCTGTTACATATTTCTATATTGCAGTTAGTTCAGTTCATTTCAATAGTTTTAAAATGTGTATGTTGCATTAAGTTTTTCCAGCTTGCCTCTAATGTCATTGTAATAAGAAGAGAAGTGAACTGTTCTGTCTTCAATGTGCCCTCTACAAATGTATGTCCAGCTCATTTCACTTAATGATTTTCCATCATGGTTCATAACAATAACTCTATCAAGGCATTTAGCTTTGTGACGAAACAGTGTGTTTGCTATCTGTGCAGAAATGATCTTTCGTGGTTTCATATGCAATATATATGGACTGTATTACATATTAAGACAACATTTCATGCCCTTTTCCAGGTGCAGTGTTGTTTTGAGTATTTTTCCGTCTCAAAAGGCAGCTGGAAAGATACAAATTAATGAGTTTATTTCTAACATTGGTGCTGTACAGCAATATCTTTCAGATGAGTTAATTAGGATTGTTTTCAGTACATATATGTTTACCATTTGAATAGGTACCAATGGCTATAAGAATCACTTGATACATACTTTTTGCTGATCTGTAAGACTTTTACAGTAGAAGCAATACATATGGTAAAATACTTCAAGAGACCATTTTTTAATTAACAGTAACTTATTACATATGAGACTTTAAGGTCCTTATAAGTGTGTACCATTTCAATAAGGTACTTACTGAAATAGAGTAATCTTTATACAACAGTGTAGATTTGAAACTTTATGTCTTACAGGAAATGGACTTTACATCATTCTATTTATAAAGTTATTAAGATATAATAAATATGAGTATGGTGTGATAAAAAACAATAATGATTTATTTAAATAACTTTAACATATTTGAAATGAAATTTTTAAGATCCTGAAGTATCAGTGTACCATTTTAAAAAGGTACTTTAATTTTAATGAAATATAACATTTTTTTGGAAGATTATATGTTTGTAAACCATACATCTTTCAAGAAATGGACATTTACATCATTTAAATTATGAAGGAATACCTACAAATATGTTTTAATAAAATGTCAATAATAGCTTTATTACAAGAAATGACTTCATTTTGAAGGGTAATTTTAAATAAGATTTGCCGCACATTTCCATTTCTTCAGTACTTAAATTTCTGGCTTATTAGCTACATGTAGGATACTAAACTTTGAAAACTGACTTAACAGACCCACAGGGAGTGCTAAATTACTCTTACAACAGATGTTAACCTCCACGTTAATTCGTCCCAGGCAGTGCTGAAAAATTAAATTGACTGCAAAAGGTTAAAATTGACAGTGGAGAAAATTGAAATTTAGTGACCACAGAAGGTTGAAATTTAGTGCTTTTTTTTTTTCATCTTTTGACAACTTGAAGGTAAATGAAAAAAATTGAAAGTATTTGAAGGCTTGAAAGGCACAAAATAACATTTGAAATTAGGTTATAAATGTGTTACAAATGTATAATCAGGTTACAAAGGTGTAGTGTCAATGTAAATAAGCCCACAGTTTAAGGTTCCATTGTTGAAATTGGATGCTGATGCTTGTGGGTTGTATAAGAGGTCTGTGGACTGAGGACTGCTCGCAGATACAGGAGTGGATTGTGGTGCAAACCATTCTATTTCCAAATCAAAAAATAACATCGTTGATTCTTTTCTTAGCAATAGCCAGGTGGCGACCAGAAAACTGTCGTAATAAAGACTCCAGCGATTTTACAAAGGTACTGATGGAATCGTTACGATTTTGGCTGACCAATTGCAAGTGGCAGAGGGGTCTGCAGGCACTTAATGGCTTCTTTGTAAAGATCCAGTTTTACCTTATACAATAATAATAATAATAACAGTGACTGACAATTACGAAAGTGACGGTGAATAGTGAAACAGGAAGAGTTTATTAACAGCGCTCTGCCTCGATGCGTCACAAAAGTACAATAAATGAAACGCGTATAGCTACCTCTTCAATATCTGTCGCCTTCTCAGCTTTAATTTTCTTTGCCAGTCTCTCATTTTCTGTAGGATCAAGTGTTGAAATAGCAGGGTCGACGTCGTCACTCCCTTTGATAAACATAAAAGATTTCAAATATTTCCACTGCGATGTGTATACGGCGTCCCTACCGGTTCCACTGACCTTGCTGTCTTCTTCTTTTTTAACCTCTGTTAAAAATGGTCTTGAGCACACTCCACCGACTTTTAATGTCGTCGTGGCTTTTACCAGGGAGAAGCTCGGATAGCTTTGTGTAGCTCAGTTCTTCAAGTTTCTGTCCCGGTAGGACGAGAGGCCGTGATTCCATAGGATGTCATTTTGTTTATAGTACTCTATCAACTGCTCTGTCTCGTTCTCCGTCCACTCAGTTTCTTCTTTTGCCCTTACCGAACAAAGAACGTCTTCTTTCATGTAACTTAACGTTTCGAAGAACTTCCACCTGGAGTTCTGCCCGTTACTTTCCTTCTTAATTTCCCGTGCCAAGGCAGTCCGCGCAGTATGAAGTTGTCGTTTTAGATAGCTGGCGATATGTTATACTTTTCTGACAGTTCCTCTAAGCCTTACTCTTTTTGCTGCTTGTTTTGCTGCCTGTTTTTTGAATGGACATACGATGTGTCCCACAAACTACGATAACCCTCCAGGTCTTTGTATAGGGAAAATTTTTGGCTCTCGCAAAGTTTCTGGTCTACTTCAACAGCCTCAAGCTCATCTCCGTCCGCCATGTTTGTTTTAAATTTGCTGTGTCGCCGCGCTTTGCGACAGCCAATCACAGGCGTTGAATTCAAATTTGTTGCAAGGCTAGTTGAAGCAAAACTAAAATTTGTTGCAGAAAGTAGAACTCGAGTCTACTTTGCGCAACACGTTGCCTCATCTTGCAACACCATATTTTGTTGCGAGACAAGTTGGTCACGAACGTGGTAATACGCCCAACAAAGGGTTTCAACTTGCAATGCAACAATGTTGCAAGACAAGTTGAAGAAAAATGTTGCCCGTATTACCGGACCTTAACTCTCATTCAAATTCCACTCTTTCCCATTTCAATATTACCTTCAATGTTACAAAATTGTCACCAGTTTTAAGCAGCTACATTGTTTGAGAGGAAAGGGAACCTTGCTAGTAACTTAACTTATTAGTCAGACATAAGTTACACAATTCTGAATTTTACATTAATTGGAGGGTTGTGTACCGCCTAGTAAAGGGGGGGGGGCATGGCCACTACTTTTAAGGTGCTGTTGACTGATGACAGAAAGAAGCACTGAACCCTTTTGATTATAAACTGTAGAGGTCTTACTGCTGTGAACAATAGTACCAGGGGCAGATCGAGGGGGAGGGTGCAGGGGGTGTGCACCCCCCTGAGATGAAATGCGTCTTTCTAATACAAGTGGTATTTTGCGGGAAAAAAAAAATTGTGCTCACCAGTGAGTTATGCCATTCTTTAGTGGTGCACCCCCTCCTCAAAAAAATCCAGGATCAACCCCTGAGTTTCATTATACTATAAAAAATTCTAAGCAATTGCAGACATGCATTTAAACCCTGAGCCCTCACAATGCATGTATCTACAGGCATGTATACCTTTACAAACTCCTTGACATGTGTCACAATGCACCTTAACATCAGTGTGCATATTCTTCATACTGTTCTCCATACATTCCACAAGGTGCTGATTAGAATGTATGAAACAATCAAGATCTTCTTAAGTTTGTTATCATCTCCTGTATTCTCCTGACGTTACTGTGTGATTCAGGGGTTATCATGTGAGGAGAAATTAGATGCTAATCAATCTTAGGGGTGAAAAGGTTAAAGTATAATATTCCAACATCATCATCTTTAGCCCTCTGCCCAGTCCACACATTTCCAAAAGTACAGGGAATCTGGGGCTAAAATAGTGAAGGTCTGCCATGTACTGCACATTTCAGTGTCATTTCAAGTGTAATACAGATCAGAATACATTATCTCAAGCGAGGCCAGAAAGGCTAATTTAAATTTAAACAAAATAATATTAATCTGGCAGCCATTTATGAAAGTGGTCAATAGATGGTTACATATAATAATGCAATTGATGATTATGCTGAGGTCTATTATGTAGAAGATATCTCTTTTCATATGAATTTAACCATGATGTTTTCAAGTATTCCTCTTCTTTCCAATTCACTGTTATGTTAAATTGTTGCAGAAATCCCTGAGCCTTCATAAAGTGGGAGTCAATGGTCTGAATAATTGATTTGACTCAAATAATGAATTTTTCTTATTGTCTTTTTCCAGATCGTGCCACTGACATGTGAATAGTCACAAATCCTGCGGTAACAGTTTTTTTGTCAGAAGACATCAAAATACTAATTGGAGATGATTGTCTCTGATTCGGAAAAAAGATGGCTGGTCATTGGAATAGCCATCAACAAAGTTGTCGCTCCAGTTTTACGAGATGTTATCAAACAAGGAATGGACACTCATTACACAAACCTGGACACATACTGCAGTGGTCTGACCACACCCTGTACCCTGGCGACACTGACCTATCATCAGTTTCGTGCTGATCCCAACCTGAGAAGATTGAAATTTCAGAATATCAACAACAATCTGATCATTCATCGTAATCCTACCAGCTCGTACAACTACAATGTCAACAGCTCAGTAGACCTGGCCAAGTTGTATTTGCATAACAAACATCTTGCAGAATTTTCAGCCTTTGATGAGTCTTTGGACATGACTGCCATCCTTCAACTGTTGCAGTTTAATAACTACCATCCAGCTGCCATTTTTTCTGTTGCTATTGAAACATCAGCTGATGCTGTCAGGAAAGATGTGAGGAACAAGTGGGGCCATTTTGATGTGACAGAATGGACCGAAGCTTTCTACAATGATTGCTTCTCAAAGCTGGAGAACCTGGTAAGAAGTCTGGGGCTGACTAGTGGTAAGGAGAAGAACACATTGGATCAATTATCTGATTGGCGAGGGAAAGGTATAATTACCTCAGTCTGTTTTATTTATTTCTCTTTTTTTCATATGCTAAATATTATAATATTTTATATGTAAACCAAAACGAATTGCTCTGTCACCTCATTTATTTCCAGGGGTGTGCCATTGGAACATCAATTTGTTTGTCATCAAGGGTCTAATATTGTGTTTCTTCAATGGTACATGTAACGGCTGCCACGCCTTTTGCCTGCTGTTAAGGTGGCTCAATAGGGTTATGCAAGATCACGAAGCGCGCGCCAGTGACATCAATCGAAAGTTAATTTTTCTCGTTGTTTTTGCTATTTTTCAAATCAAAGCTACTGAAACTTAAAAAACAAGGGGCTAAATTTGCTGTACAACAGTCACCTCTGAAGTCAAGGCTTTTAGTCCCAAATTAAAACTACTCAAATATCGCCATTTTTTGACGTCTGTTTGACTTTGATTTCAATTTTCTTCAATTTCCTTCGGTAAAATTTTCTATTATTCCCCGACCGGGTAGAGTCTGACAAGACGAAACTTTTGAAATCGAAAAAAATAGGGGTTGTCAAGGTAGTTTTTTCGCTTTTAACATTTTTGTTGTTTTTTGGCTGAGCGAAAAACTTGTCCTACAAATTTTTCTGATAAATTCACAGCAAGGAAAGCTAAAAGGGTATAACATCTCTGCCAAATTTTAAGGAATTTCACCGAAGGAAATACGAGAAATCTGAGGAGGAACTTTCTATTTTCTCACCTCAATGACAACCACGTGATCAGAATAGGAACTCGCCAAGACCGCTATTTGAGCATGCGCGAGCTTTCGAACCACGCGGTTTTGTCGAGAACAAGTGTGTAAACACGGGCGGTCATTATCTTTGACGTTTTTGTACAAACTGCTTTTGATCTGAAAGTCAGTTGAGAACATACCTTAATTTACTATGCCGCAGAATCCTTGGAAATCTCTTCGAAGTGTTTCAAAATTGCGGAGACTATTCTCGTCGTGTTTGTGACCCTTGGAAGCGATGAGCGACTGGACAATGGCGGTCTCGTCAAAATACACACAAGACCTTTCCGTCCAAATCGTTGGTACAAATTATTTAAATCCTCATATCTTAAGCCACTGCCAGCAATTTTTTCGGCAATGCTTTGCTTTATTGGGCTATCCGCATGACCTGGGTTGTACAGCTTTCCTCGAAAAGACAAGAGTCTCTAGTGACGGTTGTCAAGATATTTCAGGTCTTCGGCGGCGTCCTTGACAGAGATTACTGAACTTCTGTTCACCAGCATTTCATCAGACAAAGCCAACCTAGGCGAAAGCAAGATTCTTCGAAGAGCGATCACGTCCTCTAGGGCGTCGTGGGCATCAAAGGTGGTTTGAAATAAATGTTCGTAAACAGAACTCTGCCCAGGCTTTGGAAATTTACCTTCTGCGTTTTGGATGGAAGAGTGCTTGCTTTTGATGAGTGATTTCATCAGTGTCAGAGTGTCTGCAGACCGGATGGAACTGAGCTCCGCGATAAAATTTTCGCCACCGTTTCGAAGAAGTATTGGAATATCAAATGTGGTGGCGTTGTGTCCAGCCAAGATTGTGCAAACAGGCTTTGTGGATCGTGTTGAAGCTGAATCTATTCTGGCCCTCAAAAAAGTTAAGAACTGCCTAAGTACTTGCGATAACTCAAAGGCTTCTACCAGTCGATTATCTTTGAAAAGTCGGCGGATTCCATTGACAGTTTTAACTGTAAGTTTGTTGACCTTTGACGCGTGAGAGTCTATGTCTCTGGTTGGTAGAATGTAACATTAGAATTGTTTAGCTGACCTATCCACGGCAGCGACCTGACATACTTCTGCTTATTTTCCCGTTGAATTTGTCTCGATGTCAAATAAAACAAAGTGATAAAATTTACTGTCATCAAATTTTTCCTTTTGAACTGTGGGTCTCGAAGTTTATTTCGGAACTGCATTTTCGTACTGTTCTTGTTGTTTCGTGACAGCAGCGGTTATATCATAAAGATCAGTGATTTAAAGTTCAGAATTGTTCAACTCCAATGTTGTCGCAGAAGAGTTCAGGTTCAGGCCAATGCCACTTTCATACATGGTACCTTCTTTACCCTCGTTTTTCGAGGTTTCTGAAATCTGGTGTTTGTGTAATTGTGATCGACGTCGTTTGAATGCAACTGTTGATTTCCTTTGTTTGTCCTTCGAACTTTTCATGTCCATTTTCGTATTATGGTCTACACAGAAAAGACCTGGCTCTATGTTAAGTGACGCTAGAGTTTGAGGAATTTACCTTTAACCTAAATTGACTTGAGAGACAATGCAGGACACTATAATCATTGCTTTCACTTCCCCCATAAAAGCGAATTTTGGGGTTCTTCGAGCCCACCACACTGTTCAGAGACTCGTTACGTTGAGAATTTGCTGCAGGTGCAAGTTTGTTTATAACAATGTCTGTGCTATATTCATCAAAGAGAGATTTCAGGGCCGATTGAATGCTATCTCCTTGGAGGTCTTTGCCATAGGAAAGATCTCTGTGACAATAATGAGAAGGGTCTTTCTTGTACCTACACCATGTTTCTCTACAACCAGTGTGGTCACCAAATGCATGAGGCACAATGCTTTGAATTGCAGATTTCATGTTTGTAGCATCCCCCTTATTTTGTACAATACACATGTGTAAAGGATTTGACAAGGTAATTTATGACTTTCTGTGACAATACTGAACTGTTGGGGAACTTACTTCGTTGGCTCAAGTTGTATAGGCGTGTTGTAAGGGATCTTTTTATGTGAACTGTATCACTTCATTTTTCCACACCATAGGGTACCTTTTGCTCTAGGTGAGATTCAGTCATTGAATCATCATCCCCGGTGTAAATTGAAAATTTGACATTTGATTTAGTTACCTTATTGAAAAGTTCAACTGCAGCTAAAGGCTCCATTGACTTTGAAGAGCCTGAATGATTTTTTCTACAGTCATGGTCATTTGGTTGTTTTCCTGCCTTTTTAGCTTCATCACAGGAGTGGCACATTTTATTTTTTGTTGTGTAGTCAAGGACCTTACCAGTTGAAAGGCCCATGACTGCAGCATGTCCGGTCTTAGAGTTGAAACCTCGCCCCCATTTCTGCCACCCCATGTCATAAGAACAGGCAATAGGTACCAAATTGTTCTGGTCAGGCTTGTTACCATTTTCAATTGACTTCTCTCGTTCAAGGTTTAGGAATTGCTGGCAACTATTTTTTGCTACTAGCTCTATTGCCTTTCCAGCTTCCCTTTCCCGATTTTTAAAAGTCGACGAGTTCAGTGCAGGCAGATTGAGGATTGAAAGTAAATTGTTTAAATGGGTGTTGCCCACTCCTGTGTGTAAACAGCCAAGGGCAGCTCTCGTGTTCACATCAAAGGTCAGTGGACCGCGTGCACCAGATCTGTGCTCTTTTGATGTTTTAATGGTGTTTCCCCCATTGCATTGGCTGCATATAACAGTAAACGTGCTTGCCAAGCCACTGTGCTGTTCTTCAATAACATTGCCAAGAGACAAAGGGCCTAGAAATATTGTAAAATACACTGTAAACTAACAGGGAAAAAAGACTCCACAATATTTGTTATGTTGTTTTATATGATAACGGTGTAAAATATGCTATAGTGCAGTTAAAAATAGTGAGAATTTACCGTAATGACAAAATAAACATTCCTTCAGACCATCTGTAAGGGTTTCTAAGTCTACCAGTCTGGATCCTTGTGGCAGGTTCGCCTTCCTCTTAGCTTTATTCTGCTGATGGGAATCAGGGTTGGAGTCAACAGATCAGGTAGGCCGATAATTAGGACAAGCTTGACAGGAAAATCTTACCAAAAATTAAGACTTCCGAATAAAGAAAAATGTACTGACCTCACGTACTCGTGTCATTCGCTTTGCTGGGGGTTCGTTTTCCATGGATATGTTATCATGCTGGAGCTTCCTTTTGGCATTCCACGTTTTGAACCCTCCGTGTAACCTTTTTATTTTTGTTTCTTTTCTGGTTTCGATCGCTTCCACTTTCCGAAAGCGACCCGACGCATTACGGATGTTGTGTAGGCGTTGTGTAAACTTCTGGTCTTTCACTGTCAATATTGTGCTCATTACTGGAAAGTATCGATGCCGTTTCACTCTCGTCAAGTAAACTTCGCGATTATGTGACAAAAATTGTGCACTCGCGTGAAGCCGCCATGTTTGTTTACATATTTAATGCCATTTAAAAGCGCGCGCTATTTTCGTACCCATTCTTCGCCCGGCCAAAAAACCCTATTGAGCCACCCTAAGAAGACGTTAACAAACTTGTGCGCGCGCGACTTACGTGCGCGTGCTTTGAGGTTACGAAGTAATCTCGTAAGCGAATCACGCGGACCCTTTTTTAATGTTGACGTGTGCGATTTTTAGAGAAGAGTAGTTGAAGTTTTTTTTGTTTATCGTTTGCTTGTTGTCGTTTGCCGTAAGACTACAGTTTTCTGTGTTAGAGTATGTGTCTGTTTGGATTTCCCGTTTCGCTTCCGAATACCTAACTTATATTGAAGTTCGTTTTGGTTCGATTCTTACAAGCGGGACTGTTATGTAAGTGCTAATGTTCCTTTCCTTGAGCTTATATGTAGTTTTTTTGTGACTTTGTTTGAGTTTTTAGCTAGCTTTGCATCTTGCCTTTATATCGGAATGTTTGGAATGTTGGTTTATCTATTCGCATTTAGCTTAGCTTCTTCCTTATAAATTCATATTTCAGTTTACGATAAGTACTTGGATACCACGACTACGTTAAATAAAACGATTCAAGGCTTATCCGTAAAATATATCCTCGCTTCATAGTGTGTCTTCATTTGCGAAACTCATAGTTGTCGTCGAAATTTTGCTTCGCTTGTGTCGGCCGCTACAGTACAGTTATGGCGTGTAGTGATTATGATGAAATTGAAAGCCTCCAAATTTTCTTAATTTGTCCGATTGCTAATTACTTTGTAGGTTGCCAGCTGTGTATGGGTCATGCTGTGGACAAAGATCTTCTTTCTCTGATACAAACAGAAGTAAATGGTATTATCAAGGACTTGGCTCTGCAGAGCACTCAGCTTTCCCAAGTCCAGCAAACAGCTGCTGTCCTTCAAGTAAGGCTAGATGATGGCGAAGCCATCAGGAAAAAAGAGATGAAACTTATCCTGGAAAGACTTACGGCAATTGAAATAAACCTTGGAGAGGAATTATTGAGAAGAGTTCAAGGAATGGAGGAAATAGTGGAGCAAGTTGAGCAAAGAGCGACCAAGACGGATCAGAAAGTGGACCAGTTTGAGCAAAGGGCGACCGAGACGGATCAGAAAGTGGACCAGCTTGAGCAAAGGGCGACCAAGACGGATCAGAAAGTGAACCAAATGGGGCAAGGTCTTAGTGACAGAATGAACCAATTAGAACTTAGAGTGGAGAGTGAGAAACCCGGTAAGTCTTACTGAGATTACAGAGGGTGAATGTGATTCTGTTTCAGGCTTGATCGGGAAGGGGTGAGAGAGTCTAGAGATACGAACATAAATGGGTACAACCCCCCCGTCCCCCCGTTACCTCCTCCAGCTCAGGTTTAAAATCCAACCCCTAGTTGTTGTTTTGAAATGTTTAAAAAAAATTATTAATTTTATGAATGAAGCGATTATACAACGACACATTTAAAGCTTCAACATCCTCCCCAGACAACCTTTGAAGTGTTAAATCTTTCCAGTGGAATACAAGTGTTAGATACTCACTAGGTATGAGGTGTTTGCAAGCGAATGGCTCAGAAGAAGAGGTCGACAAGAGCTAGGTTTTTAAGGCTTAGTCAATTTGTAGATAGTCATGGTTGCTGCTTTTCTCTCTTACAAAAGAATTGGCCTTCAAATCGGGTACTTGGCAAGGGCATTTAAACTTAATTTTGGCCCTGGGTCACGGGGCTTATTTTTTTTTTGGGAGGGGGGGATGGTATTGAGGCTTCAAATTCATAGACGCAGATTCTGTTTAAGTTCAGTGTTGTGGAGATTTGCTGATCAACAGGTTTTTCATTCGGTGCTCTCGGGAGAGGGTCAACAACGGAATAAAACAATAACAAAAAAGGTAATTTTTTTTAACCATCGGCAAGGGGTCTTACACGCACTGTATATGAAACATTTATCTTTTACTGAAATTTTATTTTCTGGTTATAACATTGAAGAAAACATGTTTTGGCCAACTCGAAAGATTAGTGTTCACCACAGGCTGCGTTTTGGTACGAAATCGGTGAGCGGACAAAACTGAAACTGATGTCTCATGGATTGAGTGATGTCTTTTAAATCTTGTTTGAAGTCATTTTTTAGTTGTAATTTCCATTTGGGCCATAAGCCAATGGATATTACGCTGGAATGTTGTGCGGGAGGTCGAGGGTTCGAGGCCCGGCCGGACCAATACTCAAGGTCTTAAAATAATTGAGAAGAATTTGCCACCATCAAGAAATGGTTAGATATTCTAGTCTTCTCGGATAGGGACGAATAAATGGAGGTCCCGTCTCCTGTAGGGTTGGGGGTGGGTGACGTTAATTTCCCACACACGAGATTACTGTGTGATGGATGTCCTCCCCTGGGGTTGGATGGGTGGGAAGGTGAGGGCCATACGTTAGAAAACTTATGTTAAGTTAATATGTTACCCTCGTTAATTAAAGATGTATGAGTATGAGTATGAGAAAAGTAAGTGATTATGGTTGTCATGGGAACTTCAAACGTTATAATAATAATGATGATGATATTTATATAGCGCCTATCCAATGATAGATCTAGGCGCTTAACAAAATGAGAGGAAATTTAAAATTAAAGTTAATTGAAATGAATAAACTTAAAGTTGAAGTGAAAGCATATAAAGTCTATTTCCTAATGGCTAAAGTAAAACTTCTCAAAAAGGTAGGTTTTAAGTTTAGGCTTAAAATGATTTAAGTTCTCGCATGAGCGTATGTTGTCGGGTAATTTGTTCCAGAGTTCAGGGGCTCAGGGGCTAAAAACGGAGAATGCTCTAGAACCATAGGTCTTAACGTTAAAACTAACAGGATTCAGATTGAGCGTAGAGGATGAACGAAGCGATCTAGACGGTGAGTGGCGAGTGATAAGGTCTTGAATATAGATTGGAGTTTGCATACCTTTCCGTGACAGTTATCTTTGACAAGCATAACAAACATGTTCAAAATAATAACTTTATTTAGCAATAATTCTTATAAAATCCTTTACAGTACAAAATATCAACAGCGTCAAAAACGATCCAAAATAACTCACTTTCGGCTAACATTTACTCTCTCTTTTTTGAATATCAAAGTGTCTGGAAAACAATAAATAACGGAGTCAAATCTAAACAGATTCAAAATCTAAATAGTCTGATAAGTAAAAAAATATCTAAAACTATACAGAAAAGCGAAAGGTGAATGGCAAGTCTAGAACCCTATCTACAAGTCTATTAAGAACTATTAAACAATGTCTAAGTGACGTAATAGCCTAGAACTGAGATCAAAGAGGTTCTTGGGATTAAAAAACACGTGCGAGGGAGAGATGAACAAATTATGTTTGTATTAAGCTTCTTGTGATGTTGAGATGAAGTTATTTGATGTTTCATTGGAGTCGGATAGTTCTTTGGTGATTCTTGTTGGAGTATAGCGCTTACGGAATCGAATATCCGCTGCCGTTAATAGACGGCATCAATATTTGTTTCCAGTGTCTTTCCTGGAGCCTCTGTCGTCCTCATGCAGGACAACGGTCACTCAGGTCATAGGCATCAGGACTCTGGAGATTGGTTTGATTCATTCTGTGAACTTTACCACTGCAAATAAAAAGAGAAAGAAATTAAAAGGGCGGAAACAAAAAGAAACGCCAACTTTACGCAGTGATTCTATGAGGCTCGATATTTCTTCAAAAGAAATACTTTTTCAGTAATCCGCCATAACATTATCACCAACACCAACTTTATAACAAGTGAATGCCGCATTTTAGAATGAGTTACTGTAAATTTACTTGTTACTCTAAGTTCAATGAACTTTAAAACTTGAACCTATTGTTATAGGAGTTTTCTTAATGTACTTTGAAGGCATATCCTGTTGACTTTAAAAGTTAACTTAGTTAAAAAATTTTTGTATGTTTGACTAAATGATTGATACGATAGACTCGGCTGCTAACTGCTGGCAGCCAATTATAATGTTAAAAAAGTTTTAATGAAAATGTCAACCATTTCCTTTGTTTTCTCCCAACAGAAGTTCTTCCTTTTAATGTGCCAGTTTGTCGGCGTAAACTTGCAGAGCATTACAAAAGAACCGCCACGGTGCCAACCTCTGTGTGGTCCAAAAAATGTGACGTGAACATTCACCAGATCTACACTCGACTGTCCTGGGTGAAAGAGGAACAAACCCCAGCTGGGTCATCGCGGGCTGACTTGAATCACTACACTGATATGTTCACTGAAAACAAGAACGGATTGCCGTCAAACAGGATACTCGTGCAAGGGCAGACTGGAATCGGGAAGAGCACGTTTGTGAAGAAACTGGCAATGGACTGGGCTGAACTTGACGAAAACCGGTTGACAGATGAACAGAGAGCTATCCTGAAGAAGTTCGAGCTTGCTGTTATTATTGATCTTAAAAAAGTATCCAAACACCAAAGCCTCACAGATGTCATAAGCGCCTCTCATATTTTTGCTGAGGAGGACACGGTCATGAAAGACGGCCTACTGAGTTATATCACCCAAAACCAAGACAAAGTTCTCCTGGTTTTTGATGGATACGACGAGTATCATTACGCACGGAACTCTGAAATATTTGAGATTTTCCGAGGAAATAAACTGAGGAACTGTTGTGTGTTGATAACAACTCGAATTTCCAAAGCTGACGACCTGAAGGAATTTCAGGACGTGTATGCTGAGATCACTGGTTTCAGTGAAGAGGACAGAAAGGCCTTTATGATCAGAATGCTTGGTAGTGAAACACAAGCAGAAACGTTAGGCGATCACCTTGTCAAGCGAGGCGTGAGAGATTTGGTGAGAGTTCCGCTACTTCTACTTTTCTTTTGCACTTTGTGGAAAAAGGGAAAGCAACAGAGCTTTCCTGACTCCAAAACAAAATTGTACGTAGCGATCATCCAGTTCGTTTTGGATCATAATGAAGGGCAATGTTCTTCTTCTAACTTTCGCAAAGTTGAAGATTTCACAGACATTCTGGCTGAAATCGGAAAGGTGGCTTTAGAATGTCTTTTAAATGACGATCATGTATTTGAGTACGATCAACTGTCCGCTGCCATCCTTTGTGAAGAAAGTCGGATTATGGGCTTTCTTCAAGTCAATGAGTATGCAGAAAATATTCGACCAGCAGGAATGGTATCGTTCATTCACAAGAGCATACAGGAGTTCCTTGCAGCGTGGTATATTACCTACCGATGTGTCCTTAAAGGAAATCTCGGTGAAATTAACGACCGGGCCCGAACCTTGGACGAGTGCAGGTCCTTGGAAAATGTCTTTCGGTTTATTTGTGGTTTGTCAGAGGGTGGATCAGTGAAAGTTTTTGAACACTTGACATCAGTAAGAGTCTGTGACTCAGAGCTGGATTTGTCAAAGACAATACCTGATGAACAAAGGGAGACAGACGTGACACTAAGTGGCGTCACTAACAAGCAGATGAGTTTTATTAACCTTGTCAACGATTCCTTTGATGAAGTGGAATCAAAAACTGAACTTTTAAGACATTGTTTAAATTGCACCGAGGGGATCATTTTTCTTTCGCCGTATGGAAGATCAATTAGTGACATTGTGCCGGACCGGAAAATTTTGAATGAAGTTTCAATTCGTGGTGTGGTGTTCTATTATCGCTGGGGTCGTGACAAAATGACAGTACTATACGAGTCGCTTGAGTTTCTCAATTGCTTACATCTTCCGCTAAAAGCGACTGAGAATTTGGCGGCTGTTTCAGCTGAAGAACTTTTAAAGAAATTCGAATCAGTAAAATGTAACGCTTTTTGTCGATTAGGTTGCATCCTTCATTTCCACAGTGATCAGACACTGTTTTACTTCACTGAACTGAAGTTGTGGTGTGATGACCATGCCAAACTGTTCACTGAGAATTTCGCTCCATCTCATTCCTCAAGTTTGTGTCCAAAATCGTCATCTCTGAAATTCCTTAGATTTCTACACCTTTGGACAGGTAGTAAAGAGCCAACAATGCGCAGTTTTAGTACCATAATTAGAGATTGTAAGAGTTTCGAAAGCTTTGAAATGGTTGTTTCGAATGAGGGTGCTTTGGAATGCCTGGAACAAATACCAAATCCTCTTACATGTCGGTTGAGTCTTAAAAACCATGTGTTTTCCAATTCGTTAAAATCGTCTGGAGTATTAAAGCTCGCTAGTTTGTTACCACGGTTCAACAACCTCATCGAATTTAGTTTTTATTTGCACAAATGCTGTGCTGAAGCACAAAACAAACTGGTTTGTAGCATCACACACAAGACTCTTCAGGAACTGAGACTGTGGAGCTTGAGAATGACTCCAGCAATAGCCGCGGCACTTGGTCGGTCACTTCCTGAAATGTCGTCTCTAAAGAAACTATGGTTATCAGGGAGGGAGGGGAGCACCGTGCAAGTGGAGGACATGAAGGCTCTATTTGGAGGATTTAACAAAGTATTTCCAGCTTTAGAGACTTTCATGTTCTTTGGTTTCAGCTTCAGAGGTGGCTTTGCTCCACTGACTGAGCGTTTTCACTTCTTTCCCAGCTTGCGGACGGTAGATCTTAGTTTTTCAGATTTGGATGAACGTGACTTGCGTGGTTTAGTGTGTAGTTTGAAATCCATTCCTAATCTGAGGAGCCTGTGGCTAAGAGGCAATCCACTGGGTGACAAGAATAGGGTGGAATCTATCGTGAAACAAGCACTGCCTCAGGTTGATCTTTATTACTGGTAACACCAGGTTCATTCAACAAGTAAGAAGATAGAAATGAGGACTGAAGGAAACACTGATTGTGATCAGTGTTATCTGATTTGAGCTGCTCGTCCCAGTACCACGCAAAAATACATTTTGGAGCAAAGACGTTGAACACATAACAATCGAAGTTTATGGAACTGTTTTTGAAGTTTTCCCCCTCAATAATTTTTTGGTTTTTGACAAATTTCGGTTAAGATGCTTGGACATATAACGTTTTAACGAAAGCACAAGTCGTCCGCGTGACAAGAAATGCGTAGCACAACAAGAAAGTTTTTTTTTATGAATTTAGTTGAGTTTTGAAAGTCAGCAGTTTTTGAACGCGAAAAGGTTGCTCGGTAAACCTGAGGTACGCTTCATGAATGATTTTGGTCAGTAGTACTTTTCACCAGATATATTCTGCTGTTTTGTTAACTGCCAAGGTAGTTATGGCGAAGCTCACAGTTTTTCCCAACCTTCGTTCTATGAGAAATGTTTGCATCTCGGAGCAGATTATGTCCGCGGACAAATATCTTTGCCAAATGGAGGCTATTGTTAATATGAGAACAGACAGCGAAAACGTTTGCTGATCAAGTAGTGTGTATACTTGAAGTTGCATTTTGTTTTTGTAAGATGCACGACCCTTACAGGCCTTTTAACTTAATAGTTCTGTATACCGGCATCTCAGAACTTTTGCATTTCGTGTTGTTCAGTATTTTATGAAAATAAATCAATCGATTAAATTATTTTTGTGCAGCAGCTACGGTGCACGGCCGATAGCCTTCAGAAATGTCGTCCATTTAATATTAATTATTAAAAACTGGATCATTGGATAATGCAATTCAAGAATTTTTATTGGCTTAGCCATTATGGTATATCAGCAAATCTACCGTAATCTACAAATATGATAAGCGCACGCGTCAGCTTATAATTGAAAGGGAGCTAAAAAAAAGAATAAAATTTAATAACTTAATTTAAGGTTTTTAATAAAACAATTATTCCACTCGCGTTTGTTGGATATGAGATGATTATAGCCAACTCGGCGCTACGCGCCTCGTTGGCTATCTATCATCTCATATCCAACGTGCGCTCGTGGAATAATTGTTAATTATTTTATCTGGGGCCGTGGGAGGCTCTGCACTTGTTAGGGAAGTAAAGGTATCAGCTAGTGATAGCCTTTTCTTTTTAAATTATTCGAGAAATGTATCTATTTCGAACGAGCAACTCGTGCATTTTCAGAATAACATTGACTTGAGTATAAAATTATAGAGATTTTACTTCAAAACTTAGGGTTACTATCAGTAATTGATATGTCATAGTTTACCGGTGTACTTCGTATTTTTGGTTCTAATTATTTCCACTTACGGTTGAGCGTAAAGGAAAACAGGTTTGCACTACTAATAAGTAATAGTAATTTTTTTTTCTTTGCGGCGGTCGTGAGGATATGAAGAGATCATTTAAGATGAAAATATCCTCAGATAATTCAGTTCGAAGTGATTTATTTTTATCCCTTACAACGGTATTTCCTCAGATATGAGCCCAACCTCTAATAAGGGCCCACTCGAATTAAGGCCCACTCTTTTGGCCCTCTTGACAGTTTGTTGAAAGGAAAACTAATGTAAACCCCTCCCCCCCCGCCTCAATGAAGGCCACTCCTCCCAAAAGCGGCCTCTCCCTTTTGGACGACTGAAGTTTTTAATTAATACCCGCGCGCTTTTTCGAAGAAATATGGATTTCCTCTACGTTTCGTTTGAATTTTCTCGCACAGACTCTCGATAGTTACGCACCAGACGGCTTTTTATCTTAAAAAAAAAAAAAAAGGAAACGCGTCCAGTAGACTAATTTAAACAGAAGAAATTACTTTCCTTTACCCCGTATGTTTAGGGACAGCCTTGTTGCAGGTTTATAAACTTTATGTTGAACAATGTTTCACAAACCTTTATTTGTGAATATTGCGTTAAGCTAACAATTTTCCTACAGTGAAGCTTGATGAAAACTAGCCGTAAGCTCCAGCACCTCATAGTACCTTCAGTACCTTGGCTTTGATATTTATGGCTACTTTTATTGGAACATTCATTTTTGTGACCAGCGTCAAGAGGGCCGAAAGTTTACAATGGACGGACACTTATTTCACCCGGAGGGGGGGCACTCGCATATATGGGCCATATAGGTACGTGCCGCGGAATAGGGTATGGTTTTTGAGGTTCTCGGTCCTTAAATAGGGTATCCTTTTTATCCTTTTTGTTCTGTGTCCATGGTGTGGTCCTTAGGGCAGCGTTATTCTATTTTCTAATACTGGAGCGTGAAAACGCCCGCCTAAACGCACGGTTTTTTTTTTTTAAACTTGATGTATCCGTTTAAGTATTGTGAAGTATTGTGATCCACGCGATTGTGTACGATTCCTTAACTGCGCATATATGTTTAAGTACCATATTTGGAAAATCACGCGAGAAAAATTAACCAATCAAAAATGCATTAGGCGCCGCTGCAAATCCTCACGTGCAAATCGAAATTCCAAACTGTGCGAGGAATCACCAGTAATCTTTTATTTCATGCATTTGCAAAATTCAAACAACGCTTATTGTACGTGAACGTTCAAAAGCTACGATTCTCCAGAGATGGTACTTAGCAAAATTGAATATTCCAACGCTGTGAACTCCCGTTACACGTTTAACCCCTTATGGAGTTTCTGACAGTGTGTTAATGTAAATATTTTACTCAATGTACCAAGGAGTATTGTATATATTCTAATCCTTGTGAAGTATGCGCTTCAGGTTATTGTTCTTTTTATTGAAAAGGGCGGAGGTTGATTAGAACTATGGAAAGCCTAACGTTCAGAATAATTTTTTTTTCATTTCCATTCGGTTTTTAGTTCCGTTAGCTTTGTTCATTACAATGATGTAAGACCGCTGGATATTGTTAACGATCGTATTTGTACAGAGATCTTACATGATTATTGTACTTGTTACAGTTCTATAACAAAGTAATAGCAGTAGAGATACAGTATTGAAAGATGATCATGGTTATGATTGCATATTATTAAACTAGGCTTATTCTAGTATTTTATGCTTGATGCTATACATCCAATGTTACAGAGAAAAATAAAGTTTTCCTTTTCATGCTATTAATAATTTTGTTTTTTCCTTGAATAGGATGTCATTTTTCGGCTTTGGGCCTTAAAAAGGGTATCAGTTTGCTTTCTTAGTTCTTAAATAGGGTTAGTGTTCACGAACCTTCGCGGCACACCAACTTCGCGGTAGTACCCCCTACCTTCCCCCCTCCCGGGCTTATTTCATTAAATCAAACCTCTTGTGCAGAAAGCCTTATGCCCACTGATTGCATAAAACCGTGTAAATAACCGGCCATATGAGTCTTGAAGAGCTGATCCATCATAAATGTGTTGTCAAAACTGAAACAAAAACGAGTAAACAAACATTCAATCAAAATCAAAGGAAAGGTCAAGATTCATAGTTCCGACCTGTCAATCAGCAATGCGAATACCAACCAATCACAAGAAAGAGTGTGAGCGGCCGCCATCTTGTCCCACAAACATGCCAGCTGATCGTACGCGTAGCCAGTTCGTAACAAGAGATTATACCATGCCAGATATATTTTTCGTGCAACCCAGCCTAAAAAAAGTGACGCATTACTTGACGTAACACGTAACACAGAAAGCCGAACAATCAGACAAGGTACTAACATCAGAACATGACTCAAACAACTCTTTTGCCCGTACATCAATATAGCTACAATAGTGAAAATCAGACTTGAAAAAAATTTCAGTCCTGTACGGGATTCGAACCACTGACCTCTGCGATACCAGTGCAGCGCTCTACCAATTGAGCTAACAAGCCAACTGGGAGCAGGCCATCAAATTAATTCGACATAAACCCGTAGATGATAAATCAAACAACAACAAACATATGAAACATATGTATGAACTGCGGTTATGAAACGTATATGTGCACGATCCTTCGCAGTAAAGCACTATTTGAGCAATAGTGAAAATCAGACCTGAAAAAAATTTCAGGCCTGTACGGGATTCGAACCACTGACCTCGAACCACTGAGGTCAGTGGTTCGAATCCCGTACAGGCCTGAAATTTTTTTCAGGTCTGATTTTCACTATTGCTCAAATATTGCTTTACTGCGAAGGATCGTGCACATATACGTATATAAACACTATACATAGTAATGTTGCCTCTGTGATGATGTCTGTGTGGTCTTGTTTGATTTTTACCTTTGCCTTGCTCTAAAAATGAAGTTGTGCCGGGGACAACATTAAATTTTGGGGTACGGTGCTATGATTTCTAACATAGTATCTTTAATGCAATTACTGATGGTGAAGGAGTTGTTTTACTTCAATTAAAAAATCATGATGTAGAACACGGCAATCAATGAAACGATCAGTGTCTAATCATGAACTAGCTCTTTGTCAGTGACAAGTTCGCAAAATTAATATTGGTGAAGGATACTTCAGATAACAGTTTCTGTAAACCACCATACCAAAAAACATGGCGACTGGTATATTCAACCAGAACTCTTTGCGCGAGAAAATCCTGGAACCACTCATAAAAACAAGCAGTAAAGATCCGAAAAATTTAAACCTTACATATGTTGTTGTTTTGTGAAATATTGCTTTCTACACATGCCTTAGCCTAAATGTGCAGGTGCCATCTTTGTCTGTTAGTGGATTGAATCTATTGGGTGAACACCAGAAAAACTAGTAATATTGATACAAATAAAATGAGGGTTTAGTATAGGTATGCTGTGGTTTAGCTTTGTCTCTAGTTTGATTTTTTTTACTTTTAATAGAGGCCAAATTGATAGTGACTCATTATCTCATCATAACTTAGGCTAGGAGGTAAATTTTATCTTTCTTTACACAAAATGCAATTTTCATTTGTATCATTGTTTACACCAAGCACAAAAATTAAGCACAACATATACCTTTTTATAACTATTGCATAATTTGCCAAGAAAATGTTTATGATGGAGCTTACTATAGTTTATTTCATAGATACTGAGATTTACACACGACAAAAAGCCCGCGTAAAACTAGTACGTTAAATCCGTTAGCTAATAGGGAACGCGAACGATGAATTTTCACTAGTGAAAAAACGCCGTTCGCCCGATCACAAACGCGAACGACCAAAATTCACTAGTGCACAATCGTGGCCCGCGAGTTTCACTCTGACTCTTGAATCCAACATGGCTAGTTCAACGTTTGCTTCTTTGGAAGGTTCCATTGAGACTTTTATTTAAGAACAAGAAAACCAGAACACGGTGAAGAAAACGAAACGAGACGTTGCTTTGTTTACAGAGTTCCTTCAAACAAAAGGAGATGCACGAAGTGAAATAGCTGAAATTCCTCCCGCCGAGCTGAATGAACTTTTGAGTGAATTCATTTTAAGCGTTCGCACAAAAGAAGTCATTTACGTCTACACAATTGGATTTTTTGCCTTCATTAAACATTTCAAAAGACAAAGAGAACTTTATATTTTAGTTTATAATAGCAATTGAATGGATTTTCTAAACATGCGCGCCCAGACTGATGAAATTGACCAGCAATTTTTCTTTTCAAAAATCTCAATATCTATAAAATAAACAAATTACACCATGGAAAATGCTTTGTACGATTTTATTGACTCGTTCCCAGCGCTCACTTGTTCGTTTTCTGATACTCCTCAACTCGTGAATAAAAATCGTACGCGCGCATTTTCCATGGAGTAATCTCTATGTCCACACGAGAGACTGAATGTGTAGAAACTGGAACTGTTTAATGGTCGATCGCTAACATTACAACTAACATTCACCATGCGCTTTTTTTCTTACTCCTAATACGCATGTCCTACGATAACTCGACCGCTGACCTTGAACATTACACTTACCACCTCGTCTGCACTTTTGTTTACTTTGCTTTGCTGCTGGTTCTCATCCATGCTTGTATAAATGAGATTATTTTAAATAAGTAAGGGTGAAAGGATTGGTATTTTTTACACAAAGATAGTTGCAGAGAGTGCCTTTAATAATATATGGATCGCCAAACCCTCACAATGAACGCGGATCACCAGACACTCACAATGAACGTCAACAAGACTAAGTTCTTGCTAACACAGCTGGTAGGAGCAATAATTGCTAATAATAGGATATAGTCTGTGTTGAATTAAGTATTCATTTGTGTATTTATTTCATTTTAATGTTTGTAACACATAGTTGAAAAAGTATGTGATATATCGTACCAAATCACATACATATTATTACACGACTCGGGAAGTCAGAGGGCCAATAACTAAAAATCAACCAATCAAAATGCTCTATTGCCGGTCAATATTCTCTCAGTATTGGACCGGGCACTGTCCCGAATGGTCCTGAATGATACCGCACTTGTGTCCCTTTGAACTTCAGTCGTGTAATAAATCTCTTATTAACCAAGCTTGCTCGGGACCTTACTGGAAGAATATCGGCCCTCGGTCTTTATGGTACGGAGCACGCTGCGCTCGGTCCGCACTGTCAAGACCTCGGGCCGATATTCTCCCAGTACGGCCCTCGCGCTTGGTTAATAAGATATATTTATCATATTCCTTATAATTTAGTTCAAGGGGCATTATTCTAAATAGACTAAACGAAAGAAAGTGGCATATGTCAGCCACTGATTTAAATAGAAAAGCACATATTGAGTGAAATGTAATTCTCCTGCAAATCTGTCCCCTTCTGGGTGAGCAAGGAGAATGATTTAATGCACTGTAACCCAACTGTTACTTGCTAGAGAGCATGGGAGAGAGCTCTATCCTTGACAAAAGAGACCAGATCTTCATCATACGTGTTAGCAGTTTATTTTGTGAGTTAACTTTCCAGGATATGTGATGTTCAGGACATCAACCATACCAGAGGTTAAATTTTGCGTTGTCCCATACATTTACCATGAATACATGTCTTCCACTGTATCCATAATAGCCATCAGTGTAGACACTATGAAATTGTTACATGTAACATAATAAAAATCATTCTGGGGCTTGAAGAAAATCACAAATTTTCGTTCATTGAAACACCGAGATCCGTGAGGCTCTGAAGAACGAAACATAACACAATAGAGGCTATTCTTATTCAATGACAAGTAAATGAGTGGCCGGGTATTCTGCAATCTAGCCGTAACATCTAGTTTTGCCTGTCCCAAGCAAAAAGAAAAAACGCTATGTCTCCTATGTCCGGCAGCCGGGCAGTGTTTTCAAAATACTCCGTGTCAGGCAGTCAATTGCTTTTTTGATTTTCAGTTAATGATAACAAATCCTTCTTTATATGGCTGAAAACTTCACTATTTCCACCGTAATGTGAGTTTTTGTGAGCTTGGCAACCGCTATGCCGGTATTCATAACTTTGAAGCCTACCGCAAGCTTCCGGACAGGAAATTGAAAATACTCCGTGTCCGGCAGTCGAATATTTTCCCGAATATTAAGTCATTACACTCAATATATTCGAGCTCTACCATCCTAGGCAGTGTTATTGTTGTTTACATGGCTAAAGAGTACGACTACCAGTTTTTAAACTGTTGTGAAATGCAGTGTTTTCCACGAGCTTCCGGACACGAAGCCGAAAATACTTCAGGTCCAGCAGTGAAATATTTCCCGAATTTTAAGTCGTTCTACTTAGTATATTCGAGCTATAACAGTTGACAGTTACTCGAGTTTCACGCAAAACGCGATGAGCTTATGTTTCTGTTTCACTCCACATGTATTTGTATCAACACATGCATTTCCTTTTTTAATGTGTGTATCTATTTTTAGGGAAGTACGTAGCCTGGGAGGGTGGTTTGCGAGCGCCAGAGTCCGGGGGTATGCCCCCCTGAGAATTTCGAAGAACCATGTTAAAGTTCGCAACTTCGCATTCCTTGCCTTCTGAGGTCTCATTACATCATATGTTTTCTAATAGTTCCTCTTTTTCAACACTCACTCCCCCCTAACCCTAACCCTTTGTAGCCAGTCAGTACTGCGCACTCTCGAGAATTGTTTGTTTGTTTGTTTGTTTTGTTTTGCATTGTTTTCAAATATTTTTGCCGAACAAGGCTGAAATTTCACTTCGTTCCAGGCGAAATCTGAACTAAGTAAAACACGATCGAATGTCTACCAAAAATAACAGAAGTTTTACTCTCATTACACAGCATTTTCGGCGCTTAAACTGCAGGGTTTTAGAGGTATCAAATTTCACACCGGTTCCTTGACGTCACGAATCGATAAAGAAGGTTAAGTCTCGACTTTTGGCAAAGTTTCACTGAGATCGGTCCAGTTTCATGGAAGTTATGAACAACTTTGTGAAATATAAAGAAAATAGTCATGGGACCCAGGCCTTAATTCACTTGAGTTGGATTCTTAGACATTTGTTGTGTAGTGTCGCTGAGTATTTTTACGAGTTTTGCTGTATTTTGACGAGCCCGTAGAGCGAGTTAAATCACTAATAATGAACAAAATACTCAGCGATACAACTCACCAAAACGCCTAATAAGTTATTTATTATCCAACACGCCAAATTGTTATTTCGGTGCGGGTGAATTTCGCGGAGTTTTTGGGGAGTGCGTGATAGATTTATGCGAAGCAGAACGGTATTGGCGCGTTGTCGCGATGCCGTTTCTATTTTCTTCAATAAGTGATGAAATTTCATTTTCATCTAACTTTCTTCTTCGTTCGATTTATCTAATAAACTTGGATTAAGATTCACCAGCCATTCCGGCTCTTCGTCTTCAAAGAAATAATTTAGTTTGTCTGCCAGTTTTTGTATCTATGGACTTCTGTGAAGTCGTAGATACTATGCTATCCAGAGAGCAAGTCAGTCCTTCCATCCTTCTGTAACAATATAAACATTCGGATAATGCTCGGATTTCAGTTCGGTCTTTTCCAATATCGTTCGATTTTCGTAACTCGCGTTGGCGACTAGTTACGATCGCAGTTTTTTGTCTCATGCAGGTTTTGTGTTGCATTGCTGCGATTATTCATTCCCCTAAGGAAATATTTTGCCCCCAAAGGAGTTTTTCTGTCGCATTGCTGCGCTTATTTGTTCCCCGATTGACTTTTTACACAAAAATCGACATGAACGATAAAAATCGCCAAATATTTTCGCATGTGGGCAAATAGTCATGCAGATCAAAGAGAATATGCAAATTTCTCCGAGTGAAGATAACTCAAGTTTCATGGTATCTGTTAAAAAGAAGCGAGACGAAAATGACCAAGACATATTTCGGACGACAGTTTTATTCAAAACAGTTCTTAATTACTGTTTTAAGTGGAAAACGTACAAATTTGTTACGTGTACAAAGCCAATACGGTAAAAGTCATCATGCTTAGATCGTTTTTTACTTGATTTCACGGCAAGAAATTTCGTACCGTCATATTGAAAATTCTGAAAGTATACTGACCTATTTGACACAAAATCTTAAATTAAACAATACTTTTTGAACACATGTGAGCGTAAAACGTTACTCAGAGGACGATAATTTAATCCCACGTTAGGACACAAAATTCTTGACGCGCTTTAAGAACTTTCGCGACAATAAATGATGATGCTCACTTCGGTAAGGATGTAAACAAATTTATTGAAGCGGAGCGATTAGACGTAAAGAACGTTGAAAAAGAAGCGACGCGTAGCGAAGCGATGATTGGGCAGTATAAAGATAATGTACAAAGCGGTTTCGAAAACTAGGAGATAAATCCAGCGAAAAACTATAGTTAGATCGACTAGGAACTACCTTAGAACTACGAAAACAAACTTTAGATTTCAGTACTATGATGAATAACATGCACAAAGTGAATGATTTACTTCTGTGTCCACGTTGGAGATTTCACAGCTTTGACGTTGAGCTTTACGGATCTTAACACGATGACACGTTGACTAGAACTGAAAAGTTTCCTGAGCACGTTCCACAAAACTAACCAATACAAAGAATAATAGCTTTCCGCGGCAGAAACACCACAAACGCTAAAGATAGTGACGCAACAGAAACTACAAAGGGTTGAAAAGGAAATGCGAAAAACCAGAATATATTTGGCAGTAACTAACATATTATTTACCGCGCCATGGAATCGTCAAATTGTCGCGAGGCCCTGCTTGAAGTCCGAAAGTTCGGTTTCGTTTTACGGCCACAATTCCCATCCCTTTAGAGAATTGTAGTGTCGTTGACTCGAGACCTTATTCAGTCACCTTTAAGACCTTGATAGCCATTATTTTCCAAACAGAGTATTCCATAATATTGCTACTTAATATTCTGGCTTCCACAAGGTCTAACTCGATCGCATAGGAACGAAAAATCCGACTTGAAAATTTTTGAAGGTCAGCTGCGCAAGAATAATAGGGCCCTTAAAGTGGGAATCAATGGTCTTGACAAATTAATTTCACTCAAATAATGAATTCCGTGTTTTTTTTCCCCAGATTCTGCCAGTGACATGTGAATGGTCAAATTCTGCGGTAACCAGATTTTTTGTCAGAAGACATCACAAAAATCATTGGAGATGATTCTGTCTGATTCTGAAAAAAGATGGGTCGTCACTGGAATAGCCATTATCAAAGTTGTTGCTCCAGTTTTACGAGATGTCATCAAACAAGGAATGGACACTCATTACACACATACTGCAGTTGTCTAACCCCACCTTGTACCCTGGGGACGCTGACCTATCATCAGCTTAACACTGATCCCAACCTAAGAAGATTGAAATTTCAGAATATCAACAACAATCTGGTCAACCATGGTAATCATACCAACTTGTACAACTGCACTGTTAGCAGTTCAGTAGACCTGGCCAAGTTGTATTTGCGTGACAAACATCTTGCAGAGTTTTCAGCCTTTGATGAGTCACTAGACGTGACTGCCATCCTTCAACTGTTGCAGTTTAATAACTACTACCCAACTGCCATTTTTTGTGCTGCTATTCAAACATCAGCTGATTATGTCAGGAAAGATGTGAGCAACAAGTGGGGCCATTTTGATGTGACAGAATGGACTGGAGCTTTCTTCAATGATTGCTTCTCAAAGCTGGAGACCCTGGTAAGAAGTCTGGGGCTGACTGGTGGTATGGAGAAGAACACATTGGATCAATTATCTGATTGTCGAGGGAAAGGTATAGTTAGCTGTGTTTTATTCATTTCTTTTTTTTTTTGTCATATGCTAAATATTATACATTTCACATGTCAACTAAAAAAAATTGCTCTGTCACCTGCCCTGTCCTCACGTGTCTAACATTGTGTTTCTTCAGTAGTATACCTATGGGGTGCAGTGATTATGACGAAATTGAAAGCCTCGAAATTTTCTTTATTTTTCCGATTGCTTGTTACTTTGTAGGTTGCCAGCTGTGTATGGGTAATGCTATGGATGATGATCTTCTTTCTTTGGTAAAAAACAGAAGTAAATGGTATCATGAATGACTTGTTTCTGCAGAGCGCTATGCTTTTCCAAGTCCAGCAAACGGCTGCTTTCCTTTAAGTAAGGCTAGATGATGACGAAGCCACCTGGAAAAAAAGAGGTGAAACTTATCCTGGAAAGACTTAGGGCCATTGAAAAAGACATCGTGTGTGAGAAACCAGGTAAGTCGTATTGAGATTACAGAGGATGAATGTGATTCTGTTTCAGGCTTGATCGGGAGGGGATGGGAGAGTCGAGCGATACGAACATAAGTGGGCACAACCCCCCTAGTTACCTCTTATTGCGCAGGTTCAAAATTCAACCCCTCGTTGATGATTTGGACTATTTAACAAGAAAAACTTGATAAAGACATTATGCGTCTATGAATTTAAAGTTTCAACATCTCCACGAGCAACTTACGTGCTTTTGACCGTCGTCCGTGCCAGGGCATGGGGGATTTAGACTTTGCCTGGCAGAGGCGGATAATTTGAACTGGAAGTGTCAATTCTTTCCACCAGAATTCAAGTGTTAAATACCTAGGTATGGAGGTGTTTAAAGGGTAAATAGTTTACTTTTGCAAGCAAATGGCTTATAAGAGGAGGTCTACAAAATCTATGTTTTCAAGCTTGGTCGGATGTGTAAATAGTCACAATCACTGATTTTTCCTTTCACAAAAAAATTGGCCATCAAATCTGGTACTTGGCTATGGAATTTAAACTCAATTTTAGCCCTGGGGTACAGGGTTTGTCTGGGGGGGGGGGTGTTGAAGCTTCAAATTCATAGACGCAGATTCTTTTCAAGTTCAGTGCCATGGAGATCTACTGATCAACAGGGTTTTCATTGGGTGCTTTAGGGAGAGGGTTGACAACGGAATAAAACAATAATAATCATCGGTAATGTTTTCAACCATCCGCAAGGGGTCGTAGATGAAACAGATTTATTTTCTTCTGACATTTTATTTTCTGGTTGAAACGTAGAAGAAAACATGTCTCTGGCTAACTCAAAAGATAAGTGTCCACTACAGGCTGGGTTCTGAAACTGATGTCTTGGGATTGAAAGATGTCTTTTTAAATCTTGTTTGAAGTCATTCCTCGTTGTAATTTATATTTTGGCCATAAGAGAAATAGGTAATTAGGGTTGTCATGGGAACTTCAAACGGTTACTTTCGCCGCTAAACGACTAGTAATCCTTTTCGGTAAAGTCCATCGCGCGAGTGAAAAAAATATCAGTGAAAAAAAAACTTGACGTTAGCGCGCCGCGGGAAGCTCTTGCAGTGACGCCGATGCGCCGCGGGAAGCTCTTTCAGTGACGCCGATGCGCCGCGGGAAGCTCTTTCAGTGACGCCGATGCGCCACGGGAAGCTCTTGCAGTGACGCCAATGCGCCGCGGGAAGCTCTTTCAGTGACGCCGATGCGCCGCGGGAAGCTCTTGCAGTGACGCCGATGCGCCACGGGAAGCTCTTGCAGTGACGCCGATGCGCCGCGGGAAGCTCTTTCAGTGACGCCGATGCGCCGCGGGAAGCTCTTGCAGTGACGCCGATGCGCCGCGGGAAGCTCTTGCAGTGACGCCGATGCGCCGCGGGAAGCTCTTGCAGTGACGCCGATGCGCCGCGGGAAGCTCTTTCAGTGACGCCGATGCGCCGCGGGAAGCTCTTGCAGTGACGCCGATGCGCCGCGGGAAGCTCTTGCAGTGACGCCGATGCGCCGCGGGAAGCTCTTTCAGTGACGCCGATGCGCCGCGGGAAGCTCTTGCAGTGACGCCAATGCGCCGCGGGAAGCTCTTTCAGTGACGCCGATGCGCCGCGGGAAGCTCTTTCAGTGACGCCGATGCGCCGCGGGAAGCTCTTTCAGTGACGCCGATGCGCCGCGGGAAGCTCTTTCAGTGACGCCGATGCGCCGCGGGAAGCTCTTTCAGTGACGCCGATGCGCCGCGGGAAGCTCTTTCAGTGACGCCGATGCGCCGCGGGAAGCTCTTTCAGTGACGCCGATGCGCCACGGGAAGCTCTGGCAGTGACGCCGATGCGCCGCGGGAAGCTCTTTCAGTGACGCCGATGCGCCGCGGGAAGCTCTGGCAGTGACGCCGATGCGCCGCGGGAAGCTCTTTCAGTGACGCTGATGCGCCGCGGGAAGCTCTGGCAGTGACGCCGATGCGCCGCGGGAAGCTCTTTCAGTGACGCCGATGCGCCGCGGGAAGCTCTTTCAGTGACGCCGATGCGCCGCGGGAAGCTCTTTCAGTGACGCCGATGCGCCGCGGGAAGCTCTGGCAGTGACGCCGATGCGCCGCGGGAAGCTCTTTCAGTGACGCCGATGCGCCGCGGGAAACTCTGGCAGTGACGCCGATGCGCCGCGGGAGGCTCTTGCAGTGACGCCGATGCGCCGCGGGAAGCTCTTGCAGTGACGCCGATGCGCCGCGGGAAGCTCTTGCAGTGACGCCGATGCGCCGCTGGAAGCTCTTGCAGTGACGCCGATGCGCCGCGGGAGGCTCTTGCAGTGACGCCGATGCGCCGCGGGAAGCTCTTGCAGTCACGCCGATGCGCCGCGGGAAGCTCTTGCAGTGACGCCGATGCGCCGCTGGAAGCTCTTGCAGTGACGCCGATGCGCCGCGGGAAGCTCTTGCAGTGACGCCGATGCGCCGCGGGAAGCTCTTGCAGTGACGCCGATGCGCCGCGGGAGGCTCTTGCAGTGACGCCGATGCGCCGCGGGAAGCTCTTGCAGTGACGCCGATGCGCCGCGGGAAGCTCTTGCAGTGAGGCCGATGCGCCGCGGGAAGCTCTTGCAGTGACGCCGATGCGCCGCGGGAGGCTCTTGCAGTGACGCCGATGCGCCGCGGGAAGTTCTTGCATTGACGCCGATGTGCTACACGAGCTCCACGATTGAGGCCTACTTCACGAGCGCCTAGTCTATTCCGCTGCCGTTAAAAGATGGGGTAAAGGTAACGAATCTGATCCAACCGACGCGTCGGCCGACATACTACCGACACACCACCGATGCTGTACAAACAGCCGCTGTCGAACCTGGCCTTTCGAACCTGGTTTTTCGAAGGTTCCAACATCCCGCTGAGTACGTGGTTTCATCTAATGTTCCTGTGGGCTAGCAAGGCTTCTGGAAGTAACATCGCCAGACTGACTAGCCTTTCAAAGCCTACAGTGATCCGTGCGCTGAGCGACTTACGAACGGTATGTTCGACGAAAATTATGAACGCTGACATGAAGATGGAGGTGTAGGAAAAACAGTGGAGATCGACGAGTCGAAGTTTGGAGCCAAGCGAAAGTACCAGCGAGGCAGAGTCTTTCTATAAGGTCCGGCCAACGTGTCGGAAGTTTGCTTCAAGTGTCTCTCCTGGAGCCTCCGTCGCCCTTATGCAGCAGAATAATTGCTGGTCAAGGGCGTTAGGACTCTGGGGACGGGATTCCTTTAATTCGCTCTGAGAACTTTACCAGGAGTCCAAGTAAAAGGGAGGAAAAACAAAGAAAGGCGAACTTCAGGGAGTGATTCAATAAAGCTCGATATTTCTTCAAAAAACGTTTTTTTCTCAGTAATCTGTACATCATAACCAACACCATCATTCAAACATGTGAATGTTATGTTTCACAACGATTTACTTTAAATCCATTGTGTCTCCCAGTTTAAGGAACTTCAAAACTTGAACTTATCGCTTTATACGTATGATGTGCCATCCTCGCAGTAGATAGCGCTATTTATGCAATAGCGAAAATCAGACCTGAAAGAAATCAGGCCTGTACGGGACTAGAACCACTGACCTCTGCGATGCTAGTGCAGCGCTCTACCAATTGAGCTAACAAGCCAATTGGGAACAGGCCGTTAAGTTGATTCGTAATAAACCCGTGAAAGTAATAAATGAGATGCAATGAATATATGAAGTTCATATATTTTTTTTATTTTTTATATTCATTGCATCTCATTTATCGCTTTATGTTTTTTTTTTCTTTTTCCTAACGAAGTATGAAGCCGTCTCCTCTTAGCTTTTAAAATTAACTTTATTTTAAAACTTCTTTGTATATTCGTTTGAATAAATGATTCATACGATAGAGCCAGCGGCTAACTACTGCCAGCCAGCTGCAGATTAAAATTGTAAAAATGGTGAGAGTAAAATTTTTTTGCTTTCCCCAAACCGAAGCACCCCCTTTTTGATGTGCAAATTTGTCGGCGTAAACTTGCAGCGCATTACAAAAGAACCGCCACGGTTCTGTGTGGGACCATCTGTTCTTTCTCACAGTGAAAGTCTATGGAACTGTTTTTTAAGTTTCCCCCGTAAATAACTTTTTGGTTTTTGACAAATTTCGGTTAAGACACTCCAACATATAAGGTTTTAACGAGAGCACAAGTCGTACACGTGACAAGAAATGCGTAGCAGAATAAGAAAGATGTTCTATTATAAATTTAGTTGAGTTTTGAAAGTCAGCAGTTTTTGTACGCGAAAAGGTTGCTCAGTAAACCTAAGGTACGCTCTATGAATTTTTTGTGTTTTACTTTTCACCCGAGATATTGTGATGTTTTGTTAACTACCAAGGTAGTTGTGGCGAAGCTCACAGTTTTCCCCGAGCTTCGTTGGCTGATCAAGTTGTGTATATACTTGAAGTTTCATTTTGTTTTGGTAAGATGTACGACCCTTACAGCCCTTTTAAACTTAAAAGTTCTGTATGCAGGCATCTCAGAACTTTTGCATTTTGTTGTGGTCAGGATTTTATCAAATTAAGTCAACCGATGAAATCATTTTTCGGCAGCAGCCGCGGTTCTCGTTCGATAGCCTCCAGAAGTGTCGTCCATACAATATTAAATATTTTATCTGGGGCGGTGGGAGGCTCTACACTAGTAAGGGAAGTAAAGACATCAGTTAATGATGGCTTTTTCTTTTCAAATTATTCTAGAAATGTATTTCTTTCGAAGGAGCAACGTATGTGCATTTTCAGAATAACATTGACTTGCATTGAGTAAAAAAAATGACAGATTTTACTTCAAAGACTTACTGTTACCTTTCTTTAATTATTATGTCATAGTTTACCGGCATACTTCGAGTTTTTTAGTTCTAATCATTTTCAGCCTAAGGTTGTGCGTCAAAGGAAAACAGCTTTGCATATTTAAATGGTAATTTTTTTTTTTGCGACTGCCGTGAAGACGTGAAGAGAACATTCAGGATGAAAATATCCTCTAATCATTGAGTGGGAGGTGATTTATTTTTATTCCCAACAACGATATTTCCTTAAATATGAGCCCACGTTCTGATACGGATCCACCCGAATCAGGGCCCATGCCCTTGGCCCTTTTGACTAAGCCTCCTCTTTCCTCATTTTCGCAAATAGTAAGGATACAAGAGAAATCCATTCCTACTGACACTTTATTCATAACGTTTTCAGTTTCGACTGCAACATAATCAGTAGGGGAAAAAGTTTCCTTTCCGTAAAGTCCCCTCCAGTTATTGACTTTCTGTCTACTTGGATGTTGTAGCTTTTATCTTTTAATTGAAGATTTGGTCAAAATGAAGCTACAGTTTGTTTAAAGGAAAATTAATGTAAGCCCCCCCCCCCCTCCACCCTTCAGCCTCAATTAAGCCCCCTTTTTCCAAAAAAAAGGGGCCTCTCCCTTTCGGACGAAGTTTTAAATATACGCCCGTGCACTTATTCAGAGAAATATGGTATGTTTGAAAATATTTATAAAATTTTGTTGATTCTGGAATTCGCGTTCATTGGAGGTTTCAGAGGAACAATAAATTTCTTCTACGTTTAGTTTGAATATTCTCGCTCCAGACTCTTAATAGATACGCAACAGACTACTTTTTATCTTTAAAAATGAGAAAAGCGTGCAGTAAACTAATTTAAATAGAAGAGATCATTCTTCTTGACCCCGTATGTTTCGGGACAGTCCCGTTGCAGAGTTATAAACTTAATGTTGAACATGGTTTGGTGTTTTCACAAGCCTTTATTTACGATTATTGCGTTATTTTCTTGCAGTGAAGCTTGATGAAAACTAGCCGTAAGCTCCAGCACTTCATATAGTACCTTCAGTGCCTTAGCTCCAATACATCTTGATATTTTATCCCTCCTGCTGCTTTGCTTTGTTTTGTTTCTCATTTCTTTAAGTTCCCATTTCTGCATTGTTTCTGTTGGTGTTCCATTTTCAATTGACTTCTCTGTAATTAGATTTGATAAAATGTATTCTGTATGAATAAATCATTTTCAGTCCTTTTCCAACCCCTGATAATTTGAAGTGCCGCTAGCACAAGCCTTTTTCAATTTCCTTTAGGGTTCGAGTTCAACGTTCTTCACCAACCGGGAGGTCTAAGGTCTGTATTGGGTAGGTCTTGGATACTGCCCGGGGTCGTAGGCAACGGGCCGCATTCCCAATGCAGACCGACCTTGGCTAGTGAAAAACATCTCTTTTTCTTAGTGAATTGGTTTCCAAAAGATCCCGCATGACTTAGGGCTACAATTTCCAGGGTAATTTCGGGAAGATCCTCCATAAACCAGGGTCAGGTATGTTAATTGAAAAATCTTTGCAGATAATAAATGTGTTGTTTGATCGTAAAGCGAACTCGCGTGTGGCCATCCATCTCTGTGTTTTGCATTTCATGTCAATAAAGCTGGACATTCAAGCTATAAAGTTTAGTCGTTGTTTAATAAACCCGTATTCTAAACAATCCTAAATTTAGCTAAACCTTTTTATCGGGACATTCATTTTTGTGACCAGTGTCAAGAGGGCAGAAAGTTTGCAATGGAAGGACATTTATTTCATTAAATCAAACCTCTTGCGCAGAAAGCCTGGTGCCCACTCATTGCGTAAAACCGTGTAAACAACCAGCCATATAAGTCTTGAAGAGCTGATTCATCATAAACGTGTTGACAAAACTGAAACAAAAACGAGTAAACAAACATTCAATCAAAATTAGAGGAAAGGTCAAGATTACAACAGGAAGTGAACAAAGTTAGATAGGAGCAACGAGGACTGACTTTATCGCGTAGGAGATTGGAGCTAGTATTCTCGATGGGTGTGTTTGGACTTGCACGTAAATCGTGATTTCGTTACTTGGGATACGAGGAAAAGGTGATCGTTACGTGTGGATTCTTTAGGAAGAGTCAAAGCTGCAAGGTATGTGTAATTAAATAGGGTTTCACTCAGATAGTTATCTCTTTCGGCGTCTGCATACGTAAATTTGAAGTAAAGTTTGCGTCTAATTAAGAAAGTAAGGCAAACTTCCGCCTTTGAGGCAAATTTAGTTTCGATTTCGTTACTGAATAAAAAATTCTCTGCCTTCTCTTTCGCTTTTGTGGATACATTTAGGATGTTGTTAACGACATGTTTGAATCACAGCTTTTTTGCTGCCCTCGCTATGTTTGCTTTTGAATTTAAAGCTACAGCTCTGACTCTGTTCGTAAATAAAGAAGTATCTTAATTGAACATTTACATGTTGTGCCCAATGGAGAGCCAATTATGGGACAAGACTTCCTAAATTTAGTTATTCACAAATTACTGTGAAACCACATAACATAAAATTACATACTTATGGCATGAAACCCACAGGATCAAGTGTATAGTAAGATATCTGAGATGTTTTTTCCTATTGTTGTGTTATTCCTAAATTGTTATTCTAAGCATGCTGACCAAGTAGAGCTCACGTTAACGTTCTTATCTCTTCTACAACTTGTCTGAATCTAAATCATTAATCATGTTTGAACACAAGTGTAAAGTGGGAAGAAGATTCACGTAGTGAATATGTCATAAATCTACAGAACAGTAGCTGTATTTTTATTTATTACGCGTTAGATATCCTCTGTATTGACTTGTCAGGACAAAGTGACCTTCACTGAATAACGTTTAAAGACAAGATTTGCAGTTTTCTGTGCATTGTTGATTAAAGCAAAATTTCGTAGCATCTTAGACAGATTTCTGCCTTGTCAATCAGCTGCTTTCTGATCTATCTCACTGTTCTCCAGCTATATAAACATGATGAAAACCACATTTTCTTTAATGTACTGGTTAGAGCTTATTACTGGTCAGATAAATTATTGTTTCTCAGACACGCATTAGAGAGCTCCTAAGTGTGTAGATTTGTTTTAGCAGAACTACTTTAATTACTGTTCTTTTTACTTCCAAGATCTATAAGTATATGAATTATAGTGGTCATGTGTCACTGTTAGTGATGCACCGACACTGATGTCGCTGACAGTGATACATGCATGACCATGATGAAAATGATAGACACGAGAAAAGTTGTTCATTTCGGATTAGCTAGAAAACAGTGTAGATCTCATGTAACTTAGGATGCAAATTGGTTTGCAAATGCAGTTAACAAATAGTGCATGTTCAAAGTAAAGCTTAGCTTGTTCAAGGTGTGCTCAGAGTAGGTGTCTCAGGTTTCAAAATAATGATTGGGTTCTTCTAGAGGCTGAGCTTTCTTAATTGAATGTGATTTTCAGGGAATAGTTAAGTTTACTTCAAATACTTCCAAGTTCACAGATGAAAGTAATTTGTCATGTAAAAGTTAAAATTTTACAACTTTAGCCAATGGGTGGAGAGATCTTCGTGTATATTTTATTAAGCAAAATTTTTCATGCTTGTTTTGTTTTTATGCTTTCCTTTTTTCATAATTTATCTAGTATTAATAAGTATGAACATGTTTTCTTGAGTAATTTGATTTAATTAACATGTATTGATTTTTCAGACTACAAATTGCATAAGCTAGCCCTTATACAGTTTTATTCATCTGAAACTTTACCCTTTCTAATATTTATACCAAAAAGTGCATTCAAAATCATGTGATAGCCTGTAATAATTTTAGCTATAAGATTTTCATGATAAATCTGACCATGTCCACCAGTTGATAGTTTTTTTCCTTTTTCAGATCACCTTTCTTTTAAACTAAATATTTTGATGTTTACTTAATCCTTTGACTCCTAAGAGTGACTTGCATCTAATTTCTCCTTACAATATCACCCCTGAATCACACATTAAGGTCAGGAGAATAAAGGAAATGATCAGCCACTAGAGAAGCTCTTGATTGTTAAACAGATTCTCCTTGTCAGCACCTCAGGAAATGTCTGCAGAACAGTATGGAGAATATACATACTGATATTACAGAGTAAAGGGTTAAAAGGAGAAATTTCTCTTTGGTAATTTTACTCTGGGGAGTGAAAGATTATCTGGGAAAGATTATCTATGTTGCTGTTGCACCTCTTCAATCAGTGTTTTTTTCTTTTAATTAACTTTTTTCTTAATTTGAGGTTTATGACCATTTGAAAAAAAACAAATTTTGAAATAAATACTTCAGACCATTTACCGAAAAAAAAAAAAAAAAAAAAAAATAGAAAACAAGTTGAAAACCAGTACTGGACACCTTTTGCATCAGACTCTTTCTAAATTTTCCATGGCAAATGATAACATGACTGGAAATGTAGAACAAAGAAAAAACTTGTACAAATTAAACGAATTGCATGAGTGCAATAAAGGGGCACACAAATAATTTTAGTGTTATGATCTCACACTAAGACATTATTTCTACAGCAGCGTACAGTGTGCAATTTTGAAATAGCACGCTGCTGCTTTTGTTAATTACCTAGATTAGTGTAAAATAAAGTTATAACCTCCTTGTTTCCTATGTTAACTTGCTTTGGACACTTTCCAACACTGGAAATTCTCTCTAGGAATAAAGGAATACATGTCTCAGCCACTTCATTTTTTCACAATTTCCCCCAATTGGTAGGTGATTCCTGGGGTATCAATTAAACTCTTTGCCGGCAAATCAACATGAAATCTTTGAAAGAGTCACATGATTTGTTTTAAAATCGAAATTTGTAATTTTTTTTTGGTGAAAGAAAACTCACATTTACAATCTTGTATGCATCATTAGAAAGTGACAACTAATTATACTTCTGTTGTGTTCATTACTTTTTGTTTGAGTGGATAGGTTTCTTTTTTTTGCGTACAAAATCATCAGCACATTGAGTAACAAGCACTTACTTTAGTTAATTAGGTGAATAGTTTTTGTTTATACTGAAACAAGGAGATAATAAAGCACAAAAACTGGATTTTAAATCATATATTACTCTGGCAACAATTACAATATTTTCAAGTGCAAATTGGGTATAAGCTGTTTCAAAGGATCTTCAGAGTTTGAGTTAAGCCAATCAGAGTGGGCCTTCAACACTCTTTATTGTTTTTAAACAGGATCTACTTAAAAGTATATACTAATTAGGTAAATTAGAATAGTAAGCAGGAAACTATAATGGTCTAGACTTGCAGATGCATTAAATTTCCAGCAGTGTATTTTGAGGTCAAATAGAATTTATGCTACTTTTAAAATAATTGAAATTTCTGCTCAACTTGGAGTTGCATGGTTCATAAGTAGGCTTGTATATACCTGCATGATCCACTCACAGGAAACCTGTACAATTTTCCATTAAGTTATCAAACTAGAAATAATCAATTTGAATCTTCAACATCCACTCCCCCGCCAATCTCCTGGGAGTTTGAACTTTTGAAGTTGCCTGCACTTATGTATGTCCAAGTACTTGATTTGATTGTTTTCTTTTCTTTCCTTTTTTTGGGGGGGGGGAAAGGCAAAATTAGTGACTTTTGCATAAACCTTTTCTTTTGAAGGATCTGCAGCTTGGGAAAAGGAATTTTTTTACCTTGTTTAAACAACTTCATATTAGGAAAATAAGATATGTTTACTCTGCTGGAAGGAATTGACAATTCGGGTTCAAATTCCCCACCTGATCGAGGAAGGTTCTAATTCCCTTTCCACAGGCACAGATGACAAATATGGATTAGCCATCTTTAAACTAGAAATGTTTTTATGCTGCTACACTGGGTTACATGTGATGTTTCATAGTAAGGGGTTGCCACTAATCTTTTCCATCTGAATGATATACCTGTGACAGCTACTGAGTGAGTGGCAAAAGTCTGTTATATTTTCATAGCACTTGATATAAATTAATATTTATATTCAATTTTTTGTGAGATAATGGGAACCTAAGGCCAACCATGTTTAAATAGAGGAGAGAATTGCAAAAGGCACATGGCTTTGGGGTGGAGGCAGACAGGATTTCCCAGTGGGGTGGTTTAGTATCTTGTAGGAAACATATAGACCACATGGAATCTGCATTGCAACGCTACCTTTATTCTCTCGCACACTCGTCCTATATACATTACACAGCATTACCCACGTGCCTCATACTAATTAGATTATGTCATCACCGATATTATTACACAAACACTAAAGGTGGTCCTACAACACACCAGCTTTTAATGCTCATAAGGGGACATTTCAATTGTTTTCTTTTCCTGTGATTAGCTCTTATAGCTCTTCCTTAATTGATTAAGTGAGGAGCCATATGTATGTGAGGTCCCCCCTTCTTGCCCCCTCCCCCAACCCCATAACCTAGACTTTAGAATAGTTGCAGCAGAGCCATTACACTTGGAGGGGGTGGGTGGGGCTGTAATGGATAAAATGAAGCTTATTGATGTGTAACTTAATTAATACCAACAATAGATTAATATAATTGTTCTTAACTTTGTGATCTACATTATTTCTAAATCTTTTCTCTTGTAGTCTAAATGCAACAGATTGTTACATATAATAATGCCATTGATAATTATGCTGAGGTCAATTATGTAGAAAATATCTCTTTTCAAATAAATTTAACTAAGATGTTTTTCAAGTATTCCACTTTTATTCCAATTCATTGGTATGTTAAATTGTTGCAGAAAATCCAACTACCATAAAGTGGGAATCAATGGTCTGAAAATCAATTTGACTCAAATACTGAATTTTCCTTGTTGGTTTTTTTTTTTCAGATCCTGCTACTGACACGTGAATGGTCACAAATTCCGCATTGCTTCAGATATTTCGAAGGAAACAGAGCAGCAATGGATGATTAATTAGTATAATTTCAGGCATTGAACTCCGCCTGTTATGTACTTACAGAAAGTCATTCAAAAGAGGAAAACCACTAAAGATCTTATCAAACAGGTAATTATAACTATTCTGTGGTGTTTCAAAGTACGCAGCTCCTGGTTTCCAATTCTAATTTTCTTTTCCACTGACGGAGTGTTCCTCCCCACTCAGGAGTAGAAATGGATATCAGAAAACTGTTAGGAAACTAATAAAAATGATGAATTATGCCAGGGAGGAACTGAGGGACTATTTGTTCCTATGAGGAACTTTCATCCTGTCCAGAAAGGAGAACTTATTTATAAGCTCCCGTAATACTTGGCTTGTCACAGCTTCCTTTATTTTGAAATCACTAAGAAATTATCTAAAGCTAAATTAAAATCAAAACTGTATCCTTATGTATTCTTATTTCTCTGCAGAAATCCAATAGTTTGTATGTTATACTCCTGATGGGAAAATTTAACCACTTATTCCACTGATGGAGACAGATAGGTGTGGTCAGACAAAGGAGGAGTGTGGTAATATCACTGAAGTTATAGTTATACCTGACGATCCTCCTTCACCACAAGACATTGCTGGTCCATCCGTTTCATTCAGTTCTTTTCCTGTAGCATCATCTTCAAGAGTTGCCGATACTCTGCAGTTACCTTCTGTGGACCTTGTCACCAGACGTGACTCAGCAGACTGTCACTTGAACAGACCACCACAGCCACCTGTGAAGAATCAGAGAATCGCGAGACGGGAGACTCAGACTACAGGTGAGTCAACTGTCAATGCTTCAACTTCATTGTGCAGACCTCACAATGTACTAGCAAGAAAAAGAAGGAGGATAGTGGCACTAAGCTACAGAAAGCAAAATCGATTCGAGTGTTGTATATTTATAAGTAATGTGCCCGGTATTGCCAATCAACGTGCCAGAAAAGGGCTGCATTTTATTAAATACATTGTCATTTCTTGTGTTGTTAAGCCTGTTCATTTGCTTAATTTAAGCGCCCAAAATGCACCAGATTGCGTCCCAGAGCACTCAAATTTTCAAACTTTCCTAGGGGGCATGCCCCCAGACATCCCCTAGTTGTTCGCACCTTCGGCACTCAAGTTGTGGGCTACATGCCCAAATTGTCTCCGCCTCCTTCCCTTTCATTTACTTCAACTTTCTTTGAAAAGGAAAACCCTGAATGAAGGGATGATATCTTAACTTTTCACTTGGTTTCCAGTATTGAACCTTCACAGGTTTTGTGCTAACTAAGTTGACTGGTATCTTTTGATCTACCTCAAATGAATTTGTGAATACAAGCAAATACAAAATTTTGTCAAAATATTCCCTTTTACTTAAAGCACATGACAACAAAGCAAAATTTCAAGGTGATTCTTTCATTTCAAATTTGAAGCTACATACTTAATTTAAAGTAACTTTGAGGGAAAATGACATCAGAAATCTGTACTATAACATATTTATTTGATCTTCAAAACCCCATAGATGGTGGGCTATAGATGTCAGATCTCTTTTTATCTATGCACAGGAGTAAATATTATGAATTGATTAATGAATGATTTTTTTTTTTAGGGATAAGTCATGGAAAGAGGAAATTGTCCTCAGGCTGCACTAACCAGGATCCTAAACAACCCAGAGTTACATCTGTGAACGTGGCAGGTTATTGTTAATCTTGTTGGCTACAAATCAATCTTTTTACTTACATCTTTCAGAAAAAGCAAATATTTGCTCATTCAAGAGTGAAGTCTTACGTATATTTTCCCAATAATAAGCAATTTAGTAACCAGTTTTCATGAGAATTGAACAGATTTATTTGATTAAATAGGCAAAAAGTTCATGTACATTTTTAAAGTGGTACACCAAACTAAGTAGCATTGCTTGTGCGATAAGGAAGTAAAAATATCTTCTATCGCGTTTATCATTTCCTTGGTAACATTGACAAAATGCAAGGCAGCTATTTTGAATTTTTGCACCCATGCCATAATCACCTCGCGCAGGGTGATTAAAGCGAGATATGATGCAATCCCTGACCAATCAGAGGGCCTGTACCTCTGTTATCACCAGCACAGTAATTATACTAACATGAACTATCAGTGCTGAGGTCTGACTTCTCTGCCAAAGCCGAAGGCTGAGGCAGATAACACAGACGCATGGTTTGACTATTTATGATGTCATGCAAAAACCAAAGTCTGTGATTGTTTTATTACACATTTTTTAAACAATCTGCTATAGAAGACACCTCTCTGAGTTTGCAAAGTCAAAAATAGTACATGGACAAGGGGCTAAGAAACTAGGTAAACTTTGAACTCAAAACAATAACCCAATATCTGCTGCAGTTGTAATTGTAGGGCCGATGTATATTAATTGTAGTTATAATGTTGTTAAGGAGAGGATAAGCTGAAGTTTTGCTTTAGAACATTTGTTTAATGGATTTGGAATAATTTTTATTTGATGAATAATGTTCTTGGAACACTTAGCTGTTATTAAGAAAACAACACCAAGAGCCAATTCTAACCTCTGTATGTTTATTGTTACGTAGTTCACCTACAAAAGTGAGCAGATTCTTTGTCATCTTTTCTTGCTTTGGTGCTGAGCACTGATTGGCACAGCAGATTGAAGTTGGAATCATTGTCTGTTTCCTATAATTTGATTGGTTGATCTTGTTTAAGAGACCCAGGTAACACTTTGAGGTCATTATTAAAGTTAGTATTTTTTTTAGTCAAACAAGGTACACCAACAGACGATGAATTAGAGGAACTAGGCAACGAAATTGCTGAAAAGTGGATGAAACTTGGGCGTCGCTTGGGGTTTAACGAGCCAAAACTTCAGGATATAGAGCAAAACCACAGGCAACTATGTGAGAAAGGATACCACATGTTAATGGACTGGAAACAGGAGAATGGTTCTGCTGCAACTTACCAAAATTTGAATGTTGCTTTACAGCATAAACTCGTGCAGCGTAAAGACTTAGCAGAACAAATTTGTTATAGACATGGTAATCATTTTTATTAATACTAGTTGATAGGAAATTATCGTTATTGAATTATTGCATGTCGGTGAAATCTGAATAAAGCAGACACCCATATTGAGGGGACTTACAGTTATACAGCGGCCATCTCTCTAAAGATGAGGAAGACACAAAAATAGGAAGCCTATCTACGCCAAAAAAACCCAGTAGTGTTACCATATTCTTTGAAAGAGGTACAAAGTTTAATTGTCGAGTGGCTAAGGGTTTACAATAAGGATGTCATCAGTTTTGTTCATAAGACATGTTGAACCTCTAACTACAAGAGACAAAACGCCTCTACTTTGTTTCCAATTGTATTTTGAATGGAATAACGTTTTAGCAATTCCTAGATCAGTCCGTTAACAAGAAGGAAGAGGCTCAAAACAAGGTGAATTAGAAAGCCAGGATACATGTATTGATGCTTAAACAGACCGATAAGTTCAGGTTACTGGAACTTGTATGGAGCGAACTCACCTTGGAAATATGTCGATCGACGCATACTTGCATATTGCTAGGATCATGTGCTTAAATTATAAGATAAAAAAGATAGTCAATTATGAGCTCGATAATGAAATACAGAAAGACATTTTTCGTCTTACCACGAGTCTGTCTGAGTTCCCTAAAAAAAATCGTAACAAAACGAAAAAACGTCTTCCTCCTTTTCAGTACCTGACTCGAACTTTACCATCTTTCGTATGCTGGTTACCACTGATTATGTTCATCAATTCGTTGTCTTTCTTTAGCAGACCTCCTTCCAGGGGACACTTTTGATGTGCAAATCTGTCAGCGTAAACTTGCAGTGTATTACATGAGAACCGCCACGGTGCCCACCTCTGTGTGGTCCAAAAAATCTGCCGTGAACATTCACCAGATCTACACTCGACTGTCCTGGGTGAAGGAAGAACAAACCCCAGCTGGGTCATCGCGGGCTGACTTGAATCACTACACTGATATGTTCACTGAAAACAAGAACGGATTGCCGTCAAATAGGATACTTGTGCAAGGGCAGACTGGAATCGGGAAGAGCACGTTTGTGAAGAAACTGGCAATGGACTGGGCTGAACTTGACGAAAACAGGTTGACAGATGAACAGAGAGCTATCCTGAAGAAGTTCGAGCTTGCTGTTATTATTGATCTGAAAAAAGTATCCAAACACCAAAGCCTCAGAGATGTCATAAGCGTCTCTCATATTTTTGCTGAGGAGGAAACAGCCATGAAAGACGGCCTACTGAGTTATATCACCCAAAACCAAGACAAAGTTCTGCTGGTGTTTGATGGTTACGACGAGTATCAGTGCGCACAGAACTCTGAAATATTTGAGATATTCAGAGGAAATAAACTGAGGAACTGTTGTGTGTTGATAACAACTCGAATTTCCAAAGCTGACGAACTGAAGGACTTTCAGGACGTGCATGCTGAGATCACTGGTTTCAGTGAAGAGGACAGAAAGGCCTTTATGATCAGAATGCTTGGTAGCGAAACACAAGCAAAAGCGTTAGGCGATCACATTGTCACGCGAGGCGTGAGAGATTTGGTGAGAGTTCCGCTACTTCTGCTTTTCTTTTGCACTTTGTGGAAAAAGGGAAAGCTACAGAACTTTCCTGACTCCAAAACAAAATTGTACGTAGCGATCATCCAGTACGTTTTGGATCATAATGAAGGGAAATGTTCTTCTAACTTTCGCAAAGTTGAAGATTTCACAGAGATTCTGGCTGAAATCGGAAAGGTGGCTTTAGAATGTCTTTTAAATGACGATCATGTATTTGAGTACGATCAATTGTCCGCTGCCATCCTTTGTGAAGAAAGTCGGATTATGGGCTTACTTCAAGTCAGTGAGTATGCAGAAAATATTCGACCAGCAGGGATGGTATCGTTCATTCACAAGAGCATACAGGAGTTCCTAGCAGCGTGGTATATCACCTATCGATGTGTCCTTAAAGGAAATCTCGGTGAAATTAACGATTGCGCCCGAACCTTGGACAAGTGCAGGTCCTTGGAAAATGTCTTTCGGTTTATTTGTGGTTTGTCAGATGGTGGAGCAGTGAAAGTTTTTGAACACTTGACATCAGTAAGAGTCTGTGACTCAGAGCTGGATTTGTCAAAGACAATACCTGATGAAGAAAGGGAGACAGACGTGACACTAAGTGGCGTCACTGACAAGCAGAGGAGTTTCATTTACCTTGTCTACGAGTCCTTTGATGAAGTTGAATCAAAAACTGAACTCTTAAGACATTGTTTAAATTGCATCGAGGGGATCATTTTTCTTTCGCCGTATGGAAGATCAATTAGTGACCTTGTGCCGGAACGGAAAATTTTAAATGAAGTTTCAATTCGTGGTGTGGTGTTCTATGATGGCTGGGAGTGTGGCATAATGACAGAGCTATGCGAGTCGCTTGAGTTTCTCAATTGCTTACATATTCCGTTAAAAGCGACTGAGAATTTGGCGGCTGTTTCAGCTGAAGAACTTTTAAAGAAATTCGGATCAGTCAAATGTAAAGTTTTTTGTGGATTAGATTGCATCCTTCAGTTCCAAAGTGGTCAGACACTGTTTTACTTCTCTGAACTGAAGTTGTGGTGTGATGACCATGCCAAACTGTTCACTGAGAATTTCGCTCCATCTCATTCCGCAAGTTCGTGTCCAAAGTCGTCATCTCTGAAATTCCTTAGATCTCTACACTTTGGGTCAGCTATTAACGAGCCAACAATGCGCAGTTTTAGTACCATAATTAGAGATTGTAAGAGTTTCGAAAGCTTTGAAATGGATGATTGGAATGAGAGTGCCTTGGAATGCCTTGAACAAATACCAAATCCTCTTACATGTCGGTTGAGTCTTGGAGGCATTTTCTCTTGCAATCCGTTAACATCTTATGAAGTATTAAAGCTCGCTAGTTTGTTACCACGGTTCAACAACCTCATCGAATTTGGCCCTAATTTGCAGAACTGCTCTGCTGAAGCCGGAAACAAACTGGTTTGTAGCATCACACACAAGACTCTTCAGGAACTGACACTGTGGGGCTTGAGAATGACTCCAGCAATAGCCGCGGCACTTGGTCGGTCACTTCCTGAAATGTCGTCTCTAAAGACACTCTGGTTAGAAGGGAGGGAGGGGAGTACTTTACAAGTGGAGGACGTGAAGGCTCTATTTGGAGGATTTAACAAAACATTTCCGTCTTTAGAGAGTCTCAGGTTCCCTTCTTTCAGCTTCAGAGGTTGCTTTGCTGAACTGACTGAGCGTTTTCACTTCTTTCCCAGCTTGTGGACGTTAACTTTTGATTGTTCAAACTTGGATGAACGTGACTTGCGTGGTTTAGTGTGTAGTTTGAAATCCCTTCCTAATCTGAGGCTCCTGTGGCTAAGAGGCAATCCACTGGGTGACGAGAACAGGGTGGAATCTATCGTGAAACAAGCACTGCCTCAGGTTCATCTTGATTACTGGTAACACCAGGTTCATTCAACAAGTAAGAAGATAGAAATGAGGACTGAAGGAAAGACTGATTGTGATCAGTGTTATCTGATTTGAGCTGCTCGTCCCAGTACCACGCAAAAATACATTTTTGAGCAAAGACCTTGAACACATTACAGTCGAAGTTTATGGAACTGTTTTTGAAGTTTTCCCCCTCAATAATTTTTTGGTTTTTGACAAATTTCGGTTAAAATGCTCGAACGTGTAACGTTTTAACGAAAGCACAAGTCGTCCACGTGACAAGAAATGCGTAGCACAACAAGAAAGAGTTTTTTTTATGAATTTAGTTGAGTTTTGAAAGTCAGCAGTTTTTGAACGCGAAAAGGTTGCTCGGTAAACATGAGGTACGCTTCACGACTGTTTTTGGTCAGTAGTACTTTTTACCAGAGATGTTCTGCTGTTTTGTTAACTACCAAGGTAGTTATGGCGAAGCTCGCAGTTTTTCTTAACCTTCGCTCTAGGAGAAATGTTTGCATCTTCGAGCAGATTATGTCCGCGGACAAATATCTTTGCCAAATGGAGGCTATTGTTAATATGAGAACAGACTGCGAAAACGTTTGCTGATCAAGTAGTGTATATACTTGAAGTTGCATTTTGTTTTGGTAAGATACACGATCCTTACAGGCCTTTTAACTTAATAGTTCTGTATGCAGGCATCTCAGAACTTTAGCATTTCGTTGTGTTCAGGATTTTATGAAAATAAATCAACCGATTAAATTATTTTTGTGCAGCAGCTACGGTGCTCGGCCGATAGCCTTCAGAAATGTCGTCCATATAATATTAATTATTTTATCTGGGGCCGTGGGAGGCTCTGCACAAGTTAGGGAAGTAAAGGCATCAGCTAGTGATAGCCTTTTCTTTTTAAATTATTCGAGAAATGTATCTATTTCGAACGAGCAACTCGTGCATTTTCAGAATAACATTGACTTGAGTACAAAATTAGTGAGATGTTACTTAAAAAACTTAGAGTTACCATCATTAATTGATATGTCATAGTTTACCGGTATACTTCGAATTTTTGGTTCTAATTATTTCCGCTTACGGTTGAGCGTAAAGGAAAACAGCTTTGCACTACTAATATTTAGTGGTACTTTTTTTTTTCTTTGCGGTGGCCGTGAGGACGTGAAGAGATCCTTTAGGATGAAAATATCCTCAGATAATTTAGTTCGAAGTGATTTATTTTTATTCCTTACAACGGTATTTCCTCAGATATGAGCCCACACTCTAATAAGGGCCCACTCGAATTAAGGCCCACTCCCTCTGCCCTCTTGACAGTTTGTTGAAAGGAAAACTAATGTAAACCCCTCCCCCCCGCCACAATGAAGGCCACTCCTCCCAAAAACGGCCTCTCCGTTTTGGACGACTGAAGTTTTTAATTAACACCCGCGCGCTTATTCGAAAAACTATGGATTTCTTCTACGTTTCGTTTGAATTTTCTCGCTCAGACTCTCGATAGTTACGCACCAGACGGCTTTTTATCTTAAAAAACAAGAAACGCGTCGAGTAGACTAATTTAAACTGAAGAAATTACTTTCCTTGACCTCATATGTTTAGGGACGGTCCCGTTGCAGGTTTATAAACTTTATGTCGAACAATGTTTCAGAAGCCTTTATTTGTGAATATTGCGTGAAGCTAACAATTTTCCAACAGTGAAGCTTGATGAAAACTAGCCGTAAGCTCCAGCACCTCATAGTACCTTCAGTACATTGGCTTCGAAACATCTTTCACATTGTACCTCTCCTACTACTTTGTTTTTTTTCATATTTCCTAAGTTCTCATTTCTGCAGTGTTTCTGTTGATGTTCCAATTTCGCTTGACATCTCTATAATTAGATTCGATAAAAATGTAGGCCGTATATGAATAGATGATTTTCAGTCCTTTTCCAACCCCTGATAACTCTAACTCCCGCTAGCTCAAACCTTTTTCAATTTCCGTTGAGGGTTCGAGTTAACATTCTTCACCAACCGGGAGGTCTAAGATCTGTATTGGGTAGATCTTGGACACTGCCCGAGGTCGAAGGGTACCTGCCGTATTCCCAATACGGACCGACATCTCTTTTTCTTGACGAAATGCTTTCCAAAAGATCCCGCATGACTTAGGGCTACAATTACCAGGTTAATTTAGGGAAGATCCTCCATAAACCAGGGTCAGGTATAAGTTATTTGACAAGTCTTTGCAGATAAATGTGTTGTTTGATCCTGAAGTCAACTCGTGTGGCCATCCATCTCTGTGTTTTACATTTCATATCAATAAAGCTGGACAGTCAATTTATAAAGTTAAGCCGTTGTTTAACAAAACCGCATTCCAAACAATCCTGAAGTTAGCTAAAGCTTTTATCGGGACAATTATTTTTGTGACCAGTGTCAAGAGGGCGGAAAGATTACAGTGGAAGGACATTTATTTGATTAAATCAAACCTCTTGTACAGAAAGCCTAAGGCCCACCGATAGCGTAAAACCGTAAAAAAGCTGTTAAAAAACCTTGGTTTGGGTTAGACCTCGTGTAAATAACCGGTCCTCTAACTCTTGAAGAGCTGATCCATGTGTTGTCAAAACGGAAACAAAAACAAGTAAACAAATATTTCATTAAAATGAAAGGAAAGGTCAAGTGAACAAAGTTAGAGAGGACCAACATGGACAGACATGATCGCGCAGGAGATTGGAGCTAGTATTGGACTTAGCTGGAATACGAGGAACGTGTGATCGTTACATGTGGATTCTTTAGAAAGAGTCAAAGCTGCAAGGTATGTGTAATTAAATAGAGATTCACTCAAATAGTTATCTCTTTCGGTGTCTGCATGCTTAAATTTAAGTTAATGTTTGGGTCTAATTAAGGAAGTAAAGTGCACTTCCACCTTTGAGGCAAATTCAGTTTCGATTTCGTTAGTAACTTTCTCTGCCTTCTCTTTCACTTTTGTGGGTACATTTTGGAAGTTATTCAAGACCTCTTGGAATCGCAGCTCTTCTGCTGCCCTCACTATGTTTCCGTTTGAATTTAATGCTACAGATCTAACTCTGTAAGCAAATAAAGAAGTAAATTCAATGCACATTTGCATGTCGTCGGCATTCAACTGAAGGTACGAATAAAATAATTGAAACAGGTTTAATGGACAGCCAATGCGACAAGACTTCCTAAATTTAGTTATTCAAAAATTACTGTGAAACCACATAACATAAAATAATATACTTTAAGTATGAAACCCACAGAATCAAGTGTATAGTCAGATATCTGAGATGTTTTTCCTATTGTTGTGTTATTCCTTGTTATTCTAAGCATGCTGACCTGGCAGAGCTCGCGTTCTTATCTCTTCTACAACTTGACTGAATCTAAAACATAAATCACGTTTGAACACAAGTGTAAAGTGGGAAGAAGACTCGCATAGTGAATATGTCATAAATCTACAGAACAGTAGCTGAATTTTTATTTATTTATTTATTTATTACACCCTATATATCCTCAATTTTGACTTGTTAGGACAAAGTGATCTTCACTTAACAATGTTTGAAGACATGATTTGCAGTTTTCTGTGCATTGTTGATTACAGCAAAATTTCATAGCATCTTAGACAGATGTCAGCCTTGAATCAGCTGCTCTCTGATCTATCTCACTGTTCTCCAGCTACAAACATGACGAAAACCACATTCCTTTAAATCTTTGTACTAGTTATAGCTTATTACTGGTTAGATAAATGATTGTTTCACAGACACCAATTAGAGAGCTCTTAAGTATGCACACATGTTTTAGCAGAATTACTTCAATCATTATCCTTTTTACTTCGAAGATCGATAGGTATAGAAATTATAGTGGTCATGCATCACTGTTGGTGATGCATGACTGTGATGAAAATGACAGACATGAAAAAAATTGCTCGTTTCTGATTAGCTAGAAAAGAGTTTAGATCTCATGTAACTTGGGATGCAAGTTGGTTTGCATATGCACTTGACAAATAGTGCATGTTCAAATTAAAGCTTAATTAGCATGTTCAAGGGGTGCTCAGAGTAGGCATCTTAGAATAATGATTGGGTTCTTGTAGATGCTGAACTTTTATAAATGAACTTCAAGGTGATTTTCAGGGAATAGCAAGTTTACTTCACATGCTTCGAAGTTCACGGATGAAAGTAATACTGTTGTAAAAGTGAAAATCTTACAAATTTAGCCAATGAGTTGAGAGATCTTCATGTAGATTTTATAAAGCAAGCACAGTCAAAATGTTTACTTGTTTTGTTTTTATGCCTTTCTTGTTTCATATATAGCATTAAGAAGTCTTGACATGAACTCCTGCGAAATTTGGTATAAATGACATCCATTAATTTTTCAGACCACAAATTTTACAAGCCCTCGTAGAGTTTTATTCCTCTGAAAATTTACCCTTTCTAATATTTATACCAAAAAGTGCATTCAAAATCATGTGATAGCCTGTAATACTATTAGCTATGAGATTTTCATGATAAATCTTACCTGATGTCCATCAGTCAACATTTGTTTTCCGAATTTTCAGATTACCTTTCTTTTAAACTAAATATTTTATGTTCATGCATTTATAGTTTTGCCCCCTTTCGTTGAATTATATTATTCATTTTGTTTTTGTAGGCTATTCTACTTTATGTAATGCCTTTAGTAAATATATATATATTATATTTTTATCTTTTATACTTATTTGTCTATTTGTTTACTTATGTTTGAGGGCCATAGGTTAGAAAACTGTAATAGGTTATTGCACTTCCCTCTTTAAATAAAGTTATTGTATTGTACATAATTTGCTCCTTGTTTTTTATGTTAGCTCGCTTTGAACACTTTCCAATACTGGAAATTCTCTCTGCAGGGAATAAAGGAATTAATACACATCTCAGCTACTTCATTTTTTTTCATAATTTCCCTCATGGTAGGTAAATCCTACATGGGGCATCTCACTCTATGCCAGCAAATCAACTTGAAATCTTTGGGTGAATCATATGATTTGTTTCAAAATCAAAATTTGCAATTTGGTTACATATTTTGTTAGTACATACTTACACATTTACACTGTCATGTATGCATCATTAGAAAGTGACAACTTATTTTACTTGTGTTGAATTCATTGCTTTTTTTTGTGAGTGTGTGGAAAGGTTTTCTTAAATCATTCTATAGAATTGATATATTTTTTGCTTACAAAATCATCAGCACATTGAGTAACAAGCACCTACCTTACTCAGATGAATAGTTGTATTTGTTTATACTGAAACAAGGAGATAATAAAGTACAAAAAATGGATTTTAAACCCTACTCAGGCAACAATTACAATATATTCTGGTTCAAATTGGTTATAAGCTGCTTCAAAGAGATCCTCAGAGTTTGAGTGGCTAATCAGAGTGGGCCTTCAACACTTTTCACTGTTTTTAAACAGTATAGATGTGAAATTTGAACTTTTGAAGTTGCCACTTTTGTATGTCCAAGAACTGGATTTGATTGTCTTCTTTTTTTTTTTTGTTTTTTTTCGGGAAAGGCAAACTAAGTGACTTCCATGTAAACCTTTCCTTCTGAAGGAACTGCAGCTTGCAAAAGTGAAATTTTCACCTTTAAAAAAGTTCATATTAAAGAATAAATCATATGCATGTTTACTCTGCTTTACACTTGACCGTTTAATTTCAAGTTTCTTCCCCCCCCCTCCTCATCCAGAAGAGGTTCCAGTTCCCTTCCCCCAGGCACAGATGACAGACATGGATTAGCCATCTTTTAACTAGTATTTTATCATGTTGCTACATTGGATTACATAATTATTATGTTTCATAATAACTGAAGGGGTCGCCACTAATCTTTTCTATCTGAATGATTCCTTTATGACGGCTATAGTGAGTGGTAAACGGTCTTTATAATTAGCATTCTCTGCTATTTTTTGAATTTATTTCTTAACTCTCATTCATGTTCCCCTCTTTCCCATTTCAATGTACTCTGCATTGTTACAAAATGGTCATCAATTTCAAGCAGTTATATTTTTAGGGGAAAAGGGAAAAGGGGAACTTGCAATGAACTCAACTTCTTAGTCAGATAAGTTACACAATTCTGAATTCTACATTAATTGGAAGGTTGTCTACCACCCAGTAAGGGAGGGGGGGACATGCCAACTACTTTAAAGGTTCTGTTGACTGATGACAGCCACAGCTTGTAAATCGCAGAGATACTACTGCTGTAAACATTAGTTCCATATAGTACATGTAAGCATTACCACTGCATTACGGTGTGACGTCACTCACAGGCAGCCCAAGCTCACTACGAGAAAAGCGGACGTGACTCTTACCGTGTTGCGTAACGTTTTATATGATTTCCCAGTGAGGTGGTCCTACATCACACCAGCTTTTAATGCTCATAAGGGGACGTTTCAATTGTTCTCTTTTCCTGTGATTAGCTTTAGCTCTTCCTTAATTGATTAAGTGAGGAGCCATATGTATGTAAGGTCTCCCCTCCAAGCCCCACCCCCTCCCCTCTCATAATCTAGATTAAAGAATAGTTGCAGCAAAGGCATTACACATAGAGAGGATTGAGTGGGGCTGTAGTGGATAAAATGAAGCTTATTGATGTGTCCCTTAATACCAAGAATAAATTAATATATAATAATTGTTCTTAAATTTGTGATCTACATTAGAAATGTTTTCTCTTTTCATCTAAATACAATACATGGTTACATTATAATAATGCAATTGATGATTATGGTGAGGTCTATTATGTAGAAGATATCTCTTTTCGTATGAATTTAACCAAGATGTTTTTAAGTAGTCCACTTCTTTCCAATTCACTGTTATGTTAAATTGTTGCAGAAAACCCTAAGCATCTATAAAGTGGGAATCAATGGTCTGAATAATTGACTTGACTCAAATAATGAATTTTTCTTATTGTCTTTTTCCAGATCATGCCACCGACATGTGAATAGTCACAAATCCTGCGGTAACAGTTTTTTTGTCAGAAGACATTAAAATACTAATTGGAGATGATTGTCTCTGATTCTGAAGAAAGATGGCTGGTCATTGGAATAGCCATCAACAAAGTTGTCGCTCCAGTTTTACGAGATGTTATCAAACAAGGAATGGACACTCATTACACAAACCTGGACACATACTGCAGTGGTCTGACCACACCCTGTACCCTGGCAACACTGACCTATCATCAGGTTCATGGTGATCCCAACCTGAGAAGATTGAAATTTCAGAATATCAACAACAATCTCATCATTCATCGTAATCCTACCAGCGTGTACAACTACAATGTCAACAGCTCAGTAGACCTGGCCAAGTTGTATTTGCATGACAAACATCTTGCTGAATTTTCAGCCTTTGATGAGGCACTGGACATGACTGCCATCCTTCAACTGTTGCAGTTTAATAACTACCATCCAGCTGCCATTTTTTCTGGTGCTATTCAAACATCAGCTGATGCTGTCAGGAAAGATGTGAGGAATAAGTGGGGCCATTTTGATGTGACAGAATGGACTGAAGCTTTCTACAATGATTGCTTCTCAAAGCTGGAGACCCTGGTAAGAAGTCTGGGGCTGACTGGTGGTATGGAAAAGAACACATTGGGTCAATTATCTGATTGGCGAGGGAAAGGTATAATTACCTCAGTCTGTTTTATTCATTTATCTTTTTTTCATATGCCAAATATTATAATATTTCACAAGTAAACTAAAACAAATTGCTCTGTCACCTCATCTATTTCTAGGGGTGTGCCCTTGGAACATCAATTTGTTTGTCATCAAGGGTCTAATATTGTGTTTCTTTAATGGTAGAGTTATGGGTTGTAGTGATTATGATGAAATTGAAAGCCTCCAAATTTTCTTAATTTGTCCGATTGCTAATTACTTTGTAGGTTGCCAGCTGTGTTTCGGTCATGCTGTGGACAGAGATCTTCTTTCTCTGATACAAAGAGAAGTAAATGGTATCATCAAGGACGTGGCTCTGCAGAGCGCGCAGCTTTTCCAAGTCCAACAAACAGCTGCTGTCCTTCAAGTAAGGCTAGATGATGGCGAAGCCACCAGGAAAAAAGAGATGAAACTTATCCTGGAAAGACTCACGGCAATTGAAAAAAACCTCGGAGAGGAAATATTGAGAAGAGTTCAAGGAATAGAAGAAAAAGTGGAGCAAGTTGAGCAAAGAGCGACCAAGACGGATCAGAAAGTGGACCAGCTTGAGCAAAGGGCGACCAAGACGGATCAGAAAGTGAACCAAATGGGGCAAGGTCTTAGTGACAGAATGAACCAATTAGAACTTAGAGTGGAGAGTGAGAAACCAGGTAAGTCTTACTGAGATTATAGAGGGTGAATGTGATTCTGTTTCAGGCTTGATCGGGAAGGGGTGAGAGAGTCTAGAGATACGAACATAAATGGGTACAACCCCCCCCCCCCCGTTACCTCCTACAGCTCAGGTTTAAAATCCAACCTCTAGTTGTTGTTTTGAAATGTTTAAAAAAAAAATCAATAATTTTATTAATGAAGCGATTATACAACGATACATTTAAAGCTTCAACATCCCCCCTAGACAACCTTTGAAGTGTCAAATCTTTCCAGTGGAATACAAGTGTTAGATACTCACTAGGTATGAGGTGTTTGCAAGCGAATGGCTCAGAAGAAGAGGTCGACAAGAACTAGGTTTTAAGGCTTAGTCAATGTGTAGATAGTCACGGTTGCTGATTTTCCCTCTTACAAAAGAATTGGCCATCAAATCCGGTACTTGGCAAGGGCATTTAAACTTAATTTTTGCCCTGGGCTACGGGGCCTATTTTTTTTTTTTGGGAGAGGGGGGGGGTGGTGTTGAGGCTTCAAATTCATAGACGCAGATTCTGTTTAAGTTCAGTGCTGTGGAGATTTGCTGATCAACAGGGTTTTCATTCGGTGCTTTCGGGAGAGTGTAAACAACGGAATAAAACAAACATAAACATTGGTAATTTTTTCACCATCGGCAAGGGGGTCTTACACGCTCTGTAAATGAAACATTTATCTTTTACTGAAATTTTATTTTCTGGTTTAAACATTGAAGAAAACATGTTTTGGCTAACTCGAGAGATTAGTGTTCACCACAGGCTGCGTTTGGGTACGAAATTGGTGAGCAGACAGAACTGAAACTGATGTCTCCTGGATTGAGAGATGTCTTTTTGAGTTATTTTTTTTAAAAAAAAAAAACTATATGTTAGCGTATAGATTGGTGTATTGTGGTGTAGTGTAATCTGATCACCGCAATTTGGTGTATCTCTAAGCAATCTGATTGGCGCATCTTTTTTTTTGGTGTATCTCAACGCAATGTGATGGGCCCAATTTTTTGGTGTATCACAAACCAATCAGATTGTAGTATTTCTCGCTGTCGCACCAATCAGAGCGTTCTTGCTAATTTGTGGTTTGACAGGTCTTCAAATTTCAGCGAATCAACGCTTGAGTCGGTGAGAGCGGTTCGCGAATTAAGGAAATGTATCAGTCGTGTTGGGAAAGTGGTGGAGTTGTGATCGTTGTACGACTATGCTTATTCTTCCTTCTGAAGGAGACTGAGTGGAACATGAGAAAAATTTTGAATCAAATATTACTTCAGATGTTGATAGGAGCAGTTAATCAGCGATTCCAATTTTGAATTTCGCTTAAGGAACGAGGTAAGATGACATCTACAAGAGTTGTAAGATCATCTATTCAGTGCAATGGCTCATGTCCTTCGTGAGGATTTTATCGCTATAATCTGTCTGGATTTGAAAGGTCGTCAGGGAACTTTTTCTACCGATTAGCGAGTTAAACCAGTGATTAGCGTGTTTTGTGTACCGCTCCTTCACTTACGACGCATACACCATCAGCTGGAGGCCTAACACGAATTTAGCGCTATAGTGTGTTGTTTCGGAAAGGCTAGTTTTACTGACTCTGGTAAATCTTGCGCAAGATATTTTCGTAAATCATATTTGATTGATAATCTTTTTTTTTGCCATATGGTTGTTCTTTTAACAGCGATTGAAACGACCACCAAGTTACATTTACTTTCTGCGTCGACTGCCATGTTACATATCCGTTTCTTTGCTTCTAAAAGTCCTCCATGAATTAAATATTGTTTAAACGATACTTTCCCGTTACAATTGCGTGTTACTTTTTACTCGCCAGTATGGATTAGATGTTTTTAGACGAAATGCCATTTTCCAGTAAACAACGCACATAAATCTACCTCAATGAAAAATATTTCCCAAGGGACAGAATGGTACGGTCGGTTAATTTTCCACGCAACTCTCACGTGCTTAGACATTTTCTACCAATAAAATCCGCTTATAGCTAACCTGGACTTTACCCCATTGCGTGTCAATTTCCTGTAAACAACCTGCATTTTATCACGTATTTCGCACGCAAAGGGCAAAGTCCAGATAGGCAACAACCAATCGAGTAGCCCACCTTATTATGCTTTGAAGAATGATACTTTCTCTTGGTTCAATCTACTTTCACTTGTTCGAAGAACGGAGACCCGAAAATATCTTTGTCCAGAGGCTGTAAGAGACAAAATAGACCTTTCCACTGCAAAATTATATGGAAGAGTATTTTGAGGCAACCATCTGTTACTGAACAAGAAACTACACGGAGCCTATATTTGGGCCGGATTTGTGGATCAGCGGATTGAATTAAATTGGTTCGAATTGAGGGCTTTGCTGTTTTAGCAAAAAATCGTTGTCGAGTACTTTTCATGGTTTGTTAACATGGAGAGTTATGGAGACTAAGACTTCGGAACAAGTTGATGCCATCCAGGACAATTTGGAATTACTAAAATCGCCGGAGGAAAGGCGGGATCACTCAATAAAAAGTTGTATTTGAACACGATGACTTCATTTGCAAGGATTTCTCTTGCTTACATCTAATAACAAACCTTTCAAAGTTTTTTGCCTCGGAACGATATATCACAGAAGGCATTTTATAAACCTCAAGTTTTTTGACTGATTGAAATTAAAGGTATGTGGCAGTGACTTCCACAAGTTTTTTTTTTTGGTCAGAAAAGTACAATTGTTTGGTTCGCAATATTTATTTACGGATGGTTTCAATCGCCAGCGTTTACATAAAATGGTTGTATTACTGTTCCCAAGGGTTGTTGTTTTCATCAGTACGTTACCAATAGTGGTAATTCACAGTATTAGGTTTGTACTTTAAATAAATATATTTAAGTTCACTCGAAAGATGAGTATAAACTGTAACAAGCTTATCGTTGATGCGCGGCCAGTACATGAAATCTGACTGACACTCGATGCCAAAACTCAACCTGGTTCCCTGGATATGCCACCACATTACTTTACGCCGATTAAAAACTGCACGCTATTGCGCGTTTTCTTGCACAGGAAAAACCAAACAGAATTTCTGATTCTGGCCCTTAATGGTCAGAATAATAACTAGGACTTTGTCTCTGACGAAGGAACGGCAATAAGCACAATTTGAACCTACGAGCAGGTTGTTGGTTAGTCTCGTCATGCAATGTTGGAGAGAGAGATAGCGTTACGTGACAAGTTCAAATTAGGACTGTGGAGGGGACTGCAGGAAGCGTTGTACCAATGCAGTTTATTTTTTCCAAAAATTATTCAGACACCAGCATGAGTTCTATAGTGTCCCATTTCAACCTACGTATCCAAAAATATAACTCCTGCATGCGTAGCATGCCTATGTTTAAATCTTGTCTGAAGTCATTTTTTTAATGTAATTTCCATTTGGGCGCTAAGAAAAATAAGTGATTATGGTTGTCATGGAAACCTCAAACGTTAACTTCCGCCGCCGTTAATAGACGGCATCAATATTTGTTTCCAGTGTCTTTCCTGGAGCCTCTGTCGCCCTCATGCAGCAGAACGGTCGCTGGTCAAAGGCGTCAGGACTCTGGAGATTGGTTTGATTCATTCTGTGAACTTTACCAGTGCAAATAAAAAGAGAAAGAAATTAAAAAGGCGGAAACAAAAAGAAACGCGAAGTTTACGCAGTGATTATAAACAGCTTTTGTCCTCTGCCCCATGGCACGTTGGACAATTGTTTGATGACGTCGACGATCAAGTTTACGTGTGGAATGCACTTATGAACAATATACTGGACGAAGTGGCACCTGTGAAAAAAATGCGTGTGCGTGATAAAGATGTGCCCTACATGACGTCTCATTGGAAAAGTGCGATTAGAACTAAACGCAAAGCAAATGACAAGTACTTGAAAGACAAAACACCAGAAAATTGGGAATTACGACGTGAAGCCAGAAACGAGGCCACTAAACAAAGAAGAATCGCCATCAAACAGTACTGGTATAATAAGTCAAACGATTTGAAAATCAATCCCAAGGCGTTCTTCAAAACTTTCAAGCCATTTTTGGGCTCTAAGAGCTGTACTGAAAGAAACGACATCCACTTAAAAATAAACGGCAGTATGATAACAAATCAACAACAAGTGGCTGAGGAATTGGTTGAGCATTTTGCTACCTTGGCGGATGGCATTGGCGGTACAGCGATTGAAAGAAAGTCAATAGAGGACTTTAGAGACCATCCTTGTGTTCAGAGGATACAACATGAAAATAGGAATTCCACTCAGACCATCGAAATCGAATTGGTTACACAGGGACAAGTCCTTGCTGTTCTCGATTCGCTGAACATAAACAAAGCCACCGGCACTGATGGAATTCCTTCAAAGGCTTTAAAAATAGGTGCTAATGAATTATCCGCTCCACTAACCACCTTGTTCAATTCTTGTATTAACAAGAATGCATGGCCTAGTGAATGGAAGTATGGGCATTGGGCCCCAGTATACAAAAAGGATGACAGGAATGCAAAGGAAAACTACCGGCCCATAACTCTCTTACCATGTGTAAATAAAGTTCTTGAGAAGTTGGTTGGAGCGCAGATCAACTCTGGCTTCGGTAATCGCATTTACCAACACTCATCCGCTTATCGCAAAGCTCACAGCTGCGAAACAACATTGATCAATTTAGTAGAAGATTGGAGACTGGCAAGGGATCGAAAACAGGTTGTGAGCATACTTTCAACTGACATGTCAAAGGCATTTGATTCGTTACATCCACCACTACTTCTGAACAAGCTTGAAGCGTACGGTTTTCAGGAAAGCGTTATTCAACTTTTAAACAGCTACTTAAATGAACGGAAATATCAAGTAAAGATCGGCTGTCATGTTAGTTCGAGCCGATTCGTGAGTCGTGGCTGTCCTCAGGGTTCCGCGCTTGGCCCGTTGTTATGGAATGTTTTCCAGAATGACCTATCCTACTGCCTAACAGCGAACTTGTCTATGTATGCCGACGACCATCAAATTTACCACGCAGGAGCAGACCAGGCAGCTGTGACTTCCCAGTTAAAGGATAGTGCCAACTTAGCAACAACGTGGTACAATTCTAACCTATTGGCGGGAAACCTCAAAAAGTACCAAGTTTTGAACTTGGGCTCCACTCAAAATGACAGCAATATTTGCGTGAATGATGTTGTGATTGAAACTAAAGATAATATCATACTTCTAGGAGTAGTGTTAGATTCTAAGCTAAATTTCTCTGAGCATGTAATCTCTATTTGTAAAAAAGCCAGCCAGAGAATTGGTGTTCTAATGAGACTACGTAATTTAATTCCTATGAAATCTAAGTTAATATTATTCAAAAGCGCGATATTACCATTCCTCACGTACTGTCACCTAGTGTGGCATTTTTGTAAAGCGAGTGACACTCGAAAGCTTGAAAGACTACAAGAAAGAGGACTTAGAGCGGTTTTCAAGGATAATAATTCTAGTTATGAACAACTATTAGAGAAGGCAGATCTGCCAACACTACTAAATAGTCGCTTACAGGATCTGTGCATCCTTATGTATAAAGCAAAGCATAAACTGTGCCCTGCATATATAAGTAACATCTTTAAAGAACCAAATAGTAATTACAATCTGCGGCAAGCAGATTTCTCTATACCTAGGTATGAGACAGTCACCTATGGCAAGCACTCTATTAGATATTTAGGGCCTAAGCTATGGACAAAACTACCCAAGGGTATCAGGGACGTCACAACCCTAACGTCGTTTAAAAGCAAGATACGCCAACTCAATATAAGTGAACTTTTAGATGATGGCTGCGCAGGCTGTAGCCTTTGTTCATTTTGACTTCTGTGTATTTTTACTATAAATCTCTTAATAAGTTAACTATAGATATTTTATCTACTACTGTATTTAGTTTGTATATTCTCCCCTAATTGGTGTCCCCAAATTAGTAAGGGATTTGTTCCCTGGCTAGACGGTTTTTGACACTTTAATAAAGTTTCTACTACTTCTACTACTACTACTATTCAATGAAGCTCGATATTTCTTCAAAAGCAATACTTTCTCAGTAATCAGAACATAATTACCAACACCAACTTTATAACAAGTGAATGCCGTGATTTAGAATGAGTTACTGTACATTTACTTGTTACTCTAAGTTTAATGAGCTTTAAAACTTGAACCTATTGTTATAGGGGTTTTCTTAATGTCTATGAAGCCATGTTAACTTTTAAAATTAACTTTGATTTAAAAATTTTTTGTATGTTCGTTTGAATAAATGATTTATACGATAGACTCAGCTGCTAACTGCTGCCAGCCAATTATAATGTTAAAAAATTTTTAATGAAAATGTCAACCATTTCCTTTCTTTTCTCCCAACAGAAGTTCTTCCTTTTGATGTGCAAATTTGTCGGTGTAAACTTGCAGAGCATTACAAAAGAACTGCCACGGTGCCAACCTCTGTGTGGTCCAAAAAATGTGCTGTGAACATTCACCAGATCTACACTCGACTGTCGTGGGTGAAAGAGGAACAAACCCCAGCTGGGTCATCACGGGCCGAGCTGAATCACTACACTGATATGTTCACTGAAAACAAGAACGGATTGCCGTCAAACAGGATACTCGTGCAAGGGCAGACCGGAATCGGGAAGAGCACGTTTGTGAAGAAACTGGCAATGGACTGGGCTGAACTTGACGAAAACAGGTTGACAGATGAACAAAAAGCCATCCTGAAGAAGTTCGAGCTTGCCGTTGTTATTGATCTCAAAAAAGTATCCAAACACCAAAGCCTCAAAGATGTCATAAGCGCCTCTCATATATTTGCCGAGGAGGACACAGTCATGAAAGACGGTCTGCTGAGTTACATAACCCAAAACCAAGACAGAGTACTCTTGGTGTTTGATGGTTACGACGAGTATCATTGCGCCAGCAAATCTGACATATTTGAGATATTCAGAGGAAATAAACTAAGGAACTGTTGTGTGTTGATAACAACTCGAATTTCCAAAACTGACGAGCTGGAAGAATTTCAGAATGTGCATGCTGAGATCACTGGTTTTAGTGAAGAGGACAGAGTGGCCTTCATGATCAGAATGCTTGGTAGCGAAACACAAGCAGAAGCGTTACGCGATCATCTTCTCAAGCGAGGCGTGAGAGATTTGGCTAGAGTTCCGCTACTTCTACTTTTCTTTTGCACTTTGTGGAAAAAGGGAAAGTTACAGAGGTTTTCTGACTCCAAAACAAAATTGTACATGGCGATCGTCCAGTACGTTTTGGATCATAATGAAGGGAAATGTTCTTCTTCTAATTTTCGCAAAGTTGAAGATTTCAAAGAGATTTTGGCTGAAATCGGAAAGGTGGCTTTAGAATGTCTGTTGAATGACGATCATGTATTCGAGTACGATCAACTGTCCGCTGCCATCCTTTGTGAAGAAAGTCGAATAATGGGCTTACTTCAAGTCAACGAGTATGCAGAAAATATTCGACCAGCAGGGATGGTATCGTTTATTCACAAGAGCATACAGGAGTTCTTAGCAGCGTGGTATATCACCTACCGATGTGTCCCTAAAGGAAATCTCGGTGAAATTAACGACCGCGCTCGAACCTTGGACAAGTGCAGGTCCTTAGAAAATGTCTTTAAATTTACTTGCGGTTTGTCAGATGGTGGATCAGTGAAAGTTTTTGAACACTTGACATCAGTTAGAGTCTGTGACTCAGAACTGGATTTGTCTAAGACAATACCTGATGAACAAAGCGAGAAAGACGTCACACCATGTAACGTCACTTACAAGCACTGGATGTTCATTAACCTTGTCTACGATTCCTTTAATGAAGTTGAATCAAAAACTATACTTTTTAGACATTGTTTAAATTGCACCGAGGGAATCATTTTTCTTTCGCCGTATGCCGGAAGATCAATTTCTGACATTGTGCCAGAACGGAAAATTTTAGATAAAGTTTCAGTTTGTGGTGTGGTGTTCTATGGTTCCTGGGTTTATGAAGAAATGACAGCGCTATACGAGTGTCTTGAGTTTCTCGATTGCTTACATATTCCACTAAAAACAACTGAGAATTCGGCGGCTATTTCAGTTGAAGAACTTTTAAAGAAATTCGAAGCATCCAAATGTGACATCCTCCGCTGTGGATTTTGTTGCATCCTTCATTTCTACAGTGGTCAGTCACTGTTTTACTTCACTAAACTGAAACTGTGGTGCGATGACCATGCCAAACTGTTCGCTGAGAATTTTACTCCATCTTATTCCCCAAGTTTGTGTCCAGAGCCGTCATCTCTAAAATTCCTTAGATCTCTATACATTGGTTTACGTGTTAACGAGGAGACAGTACGCAGTTTTCGTACAATAATTAGAGGTTGTAAGAGTTTCCGAAGCATTAGAATGGAGCAGTTGTATGAGAGTGCTTTGGAATGCCTGGAACAAATACCGAATCCTCGTACGTGTTGGTTGCAGCTTCGAAGTGTTGGCGGTTCGCTTACATCATCTGAAGTATTGAAGCTCGCTGGTTTGTTACCACGGTTCAACAACCTCACCAAATTTGGCCTTAACTTGGGTGACTGCTGTGCTGAAGCAGAAAACAAACTGGTTTCTAGCATCACACACAAGACTCTTGAGGAACTGAGACTGTTGGACTTTAGATTGACTCCAGCAACAGCTGCGACACTCGGTCGGTCACTTCCTGAAATGTCGTCTCTAAAGGAATTCTGTCTAGAAGGGAGGAAGGGGAGCACTGTACAAGTGGAGGACATGAAGGCACTTTTTGGAGGATTTAACAAAACATTTCCGTCTTTAGAGCGTCTCGTGTTCTCGTTTTTCAGCCTCAGAGGTTGCCTCGCTTCACTGACTGAGCGCTTTCCCTTCTTTCCCAGCTTGTGTTTCGTAGATCTTAGTCATTCAAATATGGATGAACGTGACTTGCGAGGTTTAGTGTGTAGTTTGAAATCCATTTCTAATCTGAGGTACCTGTTGCTAGATCACAATCCATTGGGTGACAAGAACAAGGTGGAATCTATCGTGAAACAAGCACTGCCTCAGGTTCTTCTTCGTTACAAGTAACACCAGGTTCAATTAACAAGTGAGAGGTAGAAACAATGACTGACAGAAAGAATGATTGTGATCAGCGTTGTGTGACTTTTGCTGCTCATCCCAGTACCATTTTATCATTTTTATTCATTTTAACCGTGTTTTGTCAATTACCTAATTTAGTTTTAGCGAAGCCCAAGGTTTTCCTCGAGCTTCGATCTTTGAAAACTGTTTGCATCTCGGAACAGATAATGTTGGCGGCCATTTATCCTTCATATGATCGCTCCAAATGGAGGCTATTGTTTGCATAACAACGTTTACTGATCAAGTTGTTTATGTACTTAAAGTTGCATTTCTGTTTCGGTGTGATACACGACCTTTAAGGCCTTTAAACTTAAAAGTTCTGCAGGAAGGCATCTCAAAATGTTTGTATGTTTGTATGCATGTCTGCATGCAGTCAGAAGGCAGCATGGTCGAGTGGTCAGCGTGTCGGACTTGCTATTCGTCGCTCCCGGGTTCGAGTCACGTGCTGGCCACTACTTGGATTTGTTTCACGGTAGCCCCGAGTTTCAAATCCTCGGCCGTGCTTGTAATATAGCCAACTGTTTTGCTTCGGCCAGTTGGGATTCTTAACAACGTTATTTTCAATTTGAATTGTTTGTTTAAGTTGTTTCGTGGAAAACCTGTAAACTAGCTTCTAGCTAAGTGTTTCTCCACGTTAAACTGTTTATTATTATATTATAATTATTATTATTATTATTATGCAGTTGTGTAGCGATTTTGTGAAAAGAATTCCACAGATTCTACAATTTTTCAGCAAAAGCCACGATACTCGGTCGGTAGCCTCCAGAAATATCATCCATATAAAAAAGTTACTTATTTTATCTGGTGTGGTGGGAGGCTTTCTACAAGTTGGGGAAGGAAAGACATCATTTAATGATAACCTTTTCTATTTAAAATATAAGAGATTTAACTTTGTTTTTGTACGAGCAAGGCACAAACATTTTCAGAATATAACAATGATTGACTTGAGTGTAAAATTGCCAGAGATTTTTACTTAAAAGAGCTAGAGTTACCATCACTCGTTAACATGTCATAGTTTACCGGCATACTTCTAATGTTTTAGTTCTAATCAATCTCGGCTTAAGGTCGCGCGTAAAGTAAAAGAGCTGATGATAATTTTTTTCTTTGCACTGCTAATATTTCAAAGATCGTTTTTGTGCGACAGACGTAAGGACGTAAAGACGACTTAAAAGATGAAAATATCTTTAAATCATGCATTCAGTATCACCCAGACTCTCCCTACACTCCAGAATATTTTTGTCAGTTTTTAAAGGAAAACGCGCCCATTTGACTCATTGTAACAGAAGAGATTTCTGTCCTTAACACATATGTTTTGGGACAGTCCCGTTCTGGAGTTATGTATTTAAAGTTGAAAAATGTTTTGTGTTTCCTCGCCTGCAGAAGGGGCGTAATTTTTCTGCGACTTCATTCGAACGAAGGTAATCGAGAGGCAAGGGTCATGTACGAGTCACGCGCGTGGAAGGGAGCTGAAAAACACCCTTGCTTTATTTTCTCCGTTACTGAAGAAGAACCTTTCCTTCGCTTCGAAAATGTTTATTAGCGTCGGGATGAATTCCCTCTAAGATTAGTATTAATTTAGTTTTCTATTTTTTATCCTTTTGGGCTAAGGTTAGGATCCCGACTGACAACGCCAATAGTCACAATTCATGATATATTTAATGACTTTTACACTTGAAAAACGGTATTTTTCGTGATCCATTAGACTGAGAAATAATGAATTGACAAAAATTGAGACAGCGGTTAAATACTTGCACAACGTTTGAACGAATGCAGATCAGACTTTTCATTGAATATTTTGTCAGCGATCGGATCCTTGTGTTTGCGCAGAGACTTCTAGGATCATCACTGGGCAAATAAATCGTTTATTTTGACTTTGAAATAGCCTTTCATCACGGAACAAAGAAATTGTTTATTTGAAGGCTGAAACAACCTTTGCCATATATTTCCCTCCAGCAGCTTGTCAGCTTGTAACCCCCCCCTCCGCCCCTGGTGATGCCAGAAAGCTTTGCGCAAACATAAGGATCTGATTTTATTCATTGAAAAAAAAATCTTAGTTTATTGAAATACCAATGTCGCAGTCGTTAGATCGAATTACACTGGTATTGCTATGAAATATCCAATGAAAATTAAAAATTTGTTATTGAAGCCATAATGAAGGATTTTTTTTTCAAACGATCGGTACGAATACGATAGCGGGGTTCGATGAAGAGTGGTATTTTTTAATGGGTACTTTGCGTTAATTAATGTTGAAAGCTGGAAGCAGTTTGTATAACTTGTGGTTTGGGTCGTTTACTATGTTTACAAACAGTTTCTCACATAAAAGTTGACGGTTAGCAAGAGATGTTAAGTTGGAAACTTCCAATCATCAGCTGGTGTATGATAGACCAGGACCATAAATGATAGACAGGGCCCGCTTCTGAATTGTTTCGATTTCGTCGCTAAGATGTGATATGATGGTAAAGCGTAGTGAAATACGGGTAAACCGTATCCGACGACACTACGTGTGCATGAAGAGTAGAGCTTCACCATATCCGCAACAGGCACTTTACGGCGCGTTTGAGTTGTCTCAGAAAATACATACGTTTTGATGCTTTTTTAATTATATAATTCACTTAGCAGTTCCACTTAAGGTCATTGCTGATGATTATGCCAAGGACTTTAGCTTGTCTGACGACTTCGAGTTCTTTACCATTACTCATTAGAGGTGCGCTTCGCGATTCGGACCTGGAGAAAGATATGCGCATTTCTTTACACTTATCTTCGTTGAAGGTGAACTTTAAATTCGTGGATTCGAGTCAATGGCTGCATTTCACGTACCCGCAACTCCATTCTGGACAATTTCAGCTACTGTGAGATCATCAAGTATTTCCAAAGGCTAACTCCATTGACATCTAGGTCATTAATGATAAGGATGTAAAGCCACGGTCCCAATCTGGTCCTCCGCCGGAAAGGTGCTGTTCTCATTTACGTTTACTCAAACCTCGATTACAAGGTTATTCAAGAGTTTGAGAATAACCAACCGGATCTTCAATGCCTTTGGATGGAAATAACACCTCCAAAAACTAAAAGCTTTATATTCTCTTCCTGACTTAAAAAGTGCAACAGTTTCGCTCAGTGGGGAGAAAAACGGGTCGCGCATCTACTGGCCTGCTTCATGCAAGGTTAAAATTCCAATGCCACTTCTCCCTACATAGGAAATTATCTTTCCGAGGTTGTTCCTCCGTGTTTTTGCATTTATGAACAGAATGGCTAATGAACCATAATTTCCTATTCAATAACCCGAAGAAGATTCCCCCAGACACACGCACGCACGCACACACACACACACACACACACACACACACACACACACACACACACACACTCACACACTCACACACATACACACACTTGAAGGAACATTTGCGTTTAGTCCGTGGGAATGAGATCTAATGAAAAGGCTTGGATACCAAGGAAGGTTCTTCGTGACCTGCCTAAGTCAACTACCTGCGTGCAAGCTCTGAGCTACTTCACGTGGACGTGTATGACTTGCATGTGCAGGAAAAATATTTGATCATAAGAAATATTTGACTGCATCTGTTCCCGGTCGCACTGCTTCCCAATGGATTCAATCATAGTTTACCAATTTATAACCTTTTTATCAATTTTGTCTTCGATTCCAAGAACAGATTCTCACGTTCTTTCGCATGAGGACGCTCGAAGCATCAATTCACCGGATCCACGATCTTTTGTTGAGAGTTTGTTCGAAACTTATGGAAAGAATAAATCGGTGATGACCCAAGAAGAGTTCAGCTCTTTGTTGAAAGTACTTAAACTTGGTTCTGTCACAAGAGAAACGACAAGTTCAGCTGGAATGGCTGAAGAGAATGGAGTGAAAAGTGGACATTCCAAGGTAGGCCTTCCTTTTCCAAGATCGAAGCTACAACGATCATGACAACTTGCGGCCGGTGATTTTCTTAATAACCAATACTTAAGCTTTGAAATGTATTGGTGGTGACTTGTATCCTTCGGATGTGGTATAAACTTTACCAATTTACTCTGACGATGAAATCCTCTCCAATGATCCAACAATTGAACTCTGCGATTAGAGCGATAATTTCTTTGGGATCAAATAAAAGATTAGATTGTAAGGAAGTTGTTGTTTTCAGGAAACTAACCTTGCAAAACGAGATAGCGTAACTTGCCTTAGCTATTTATAATGAGTTTATTATTTTAAAAGAAAGACGTTTTTGTGTTCCATAGTTTATGTCCAAACAACTCACGAGGGTAGCAGCTATAGGTCGTAAGAATATAAGAACTTACGATACTATGAAGTCATTTTAAGCAGTTCTCCCGGTAAAAAAAAAATGCAAATTTTACACACTAGATGCGAAATGTGGTACTTAATCGAAATTTAACTTTTAGGGTGAAGTAGTTCCTAATAGTTTATCATGCGGGCTTGCTTTTTATCTTTAAGAGTGTATCAATGCATTTACACGTGGCAACTGAGGTTACAAAGGATTTCTAGACCATTGAAGGGATGTTAAGGTGCCTCCATGTTTCTCTCCTTGCACTGTACGCTAATCTTCCTTTCATACATTTGTTAACATGTTGGGGTTTAGATACAGCAGTTGAAAGATAAGTCGTGCTTTCAGATGACGTGACATTTTGGCTAGTGCATTAATTAGTACTCTTGAATTTGGGAAACTGCTTTGTTCCGGTATGTGATGAGTATCACTTGAAAAGCCGCAAACTTGAAATCACGAGCGCTGCAAATTTACATGTAGTCTGATTTTAAATACATTTATTTAGTTTATTTATTTTGAGGTGGTTTTGAGTTGGAAAAGTTTAAATGGATATTGGAACCTCACACTAACATTAAGGCCCATTTAAGGGGTTTCAACATTTGCTTCAACATGCATTCAACACTTTGTTGAAACAAATGTACGGTGCATTTAAACAGGTCATCCAACATTGTTGAAAACTTAAAATGTTGAAAGCTAATTGAAAGGGTGTTGAATCAAGTTTGCATAGGTTTAAACTTTCATTCAACATCGATTCAACTTTTCCTTTGTAAGGCCTTTGTGAGGTCTTTGAAAGGCCTCCGAACAACTTTGTTTTTGCATCCAGCATTTGCCCAACATTCATTCAACTTTTGTTGAACGAATGTGGGTTAAATGTTGAAACTGTTTAAACGGGCCTTTAGGTGGTAAATGACTCGTATGACTACCTCCGAACAACTTTGTTTTTGCGTCCAACATTTGCCCAACATTCGTTCAACTTTTGTTGAACGAATGTGGGTTAAATGTTGAAACCGTTTAAATGGGCCTTTAGGTGGTAAATGACTCATATGACTACCTTGAAGTGTAATTGTAAAGGTCATGCCCTGATTATGCTGATAATTTGTTTTTGAATTTGAATTTATGTGGTGGTTGTTGATTGTTAATGTTTAAATTTAGATACTGTACACTGTACCCTTTCACTCATAATTCTCTTTACTGTCTGTCATACAAATCTTATGATGTGAGTTTAGAGAATTTGGTGTTGTATCACCTAATTGATCTTTTATTTTATTCCCATCACCTTTTTGCTTGATATTGTATTGCTATTGTAATGAGAAACTCTGCCTGGGTCATTCATAGTAGTTAAATGGTAATTGGTGATATCTTATGCGAGGCGACAATTGGTTTGAATGACTTTCTTGAGGTTGAATTCCTTGAGTCATGTGCTGAAGAGACCAACTTATTCTTATAATAATAGTATTTTTACTGCAGATGTTGATTTTTTTTTTAATTCACTTTGAATTAAAGACTGCACACTAAACTGGAAAAGTTATATATTATGAAAAGAAGATTATCTCATATGACTTTCTCAAAGAGTTATTCCTTAAGTCATGTGCCGAAGACACCAAACTTGTGCATGTATGTGCTTATCATTGCCAAAGGATTTTTACTTGTTTATTAATTGTTCATGTTTATCACATGATTGTCCAGAAAAAGACAGTCTTGGGCATGTGAAAATGCTTACTGGATTTCACTTTTCCATTGTATATCTTTTTTGAGCTTTCCTATATCAAATAGCATTTGGTCTTATGATTGATCAGTGAATATTTTGTTTCTAATTCAAAACCTGAACATTTAGAATTGTATTTTCTCAAACATGTAGACATGTATAAAGGATTAATTCTTTTAATGTTAGTTTCATTTTAATTTATGATTTTTGCAAGGGGAAGAGTGGAGAACTGAGAGGAAAACCCTTAGAGCAAGGATAAGAATTAACAGAAAACAGGAATTAAAGTTGTGCAGCGTCCTTGCTTCCCTAATGTCATGTTACGTATTTACATTGTTGTATCAAAAGTATGGAAAATGTAAAATATAATTGCATGAAAAAATTTTATTGGAAAATGTCATTAATTTTCTAATCAGTGTTATCAGAATTATGAAATGTTGCCTTTGGTGTATTTCTGAACCATTTCTCCCCCAGATCTCATTTAAATTTAGTGATTCTCCATATCATGTTAGTTTGGAAAAGTTGGTATTGGATCAAACGATAATCCCCTAATTGATATTTTTCCTTATTGTTATAACTTATCTGCTTGATATTGTCTTGATATTATAAAGAGAAATTCTGTCTTGGTCACCCATGGGAGTCAAGGGTTACTTTCTTTCCTTACCCACCCTTGAAGCAGAACAAATTAAAGGATTTCCCTTTTGTAACTTCTTTTTTTTTGCAGCTTAGATAATGATGAATCACTTTTAAGGGATAGAGAGTCTCCCCTCCCCCACCGAAAAAAAAAAAAATTGCATCCGTGGTTAGAATGTCTGACATGCTTACCAGAGCTAGAGTGTAAACAGTTTTTGTCTTTTCTGAAACTTATTTAATTGTGACTGTACTTTGACATTTTGTGATTAATTTTTGTTTTATCCAGTGCTATTCAGCCAAATTATTGTTTGAAATCTTCAACATTGAGTCCACTGGCTTAAATCTAAGTAAATTCGAACGAATATGTCCAGCAATAGTGGAACAAATTGAAAGCAAAGCTTGCCTAGTAGAAGGAAATGAAGAAAAGAAAAAAGAGGTGAAGCAAGGGCCAGCTCAAGGTAAGTGTCTTTTCTAAAATGATCATTGTCTATTAAACCGTACTTATTTTTTAATTTCCCTTTTTCCCTAAAGTTCCTGATTATCAGAGGCAAAAGTGAACATAAGTTTAATGGGCTTAAAATCAGTTAAACTGAAAATTAAGAACCATTACATGTAGATGGAGATGTCTTTACTGTCACGTTGTGTGTATCATACTCTTCAAGTTGTTACATTTTTAGTCTAAAAGTATTTCTGTTGGGAAAATGGATAGTTTTCAGAGGAAAAACTTGTACAAGACCCTGAAATTGTTAAACCACAAATTGTCCTGAAATTTTTCTTCACTCAGCCACAGAGAGCAGGGTCTGTAAACCAACATGTATTTGAGGGATGCAGTTCTATTTAACCAAGTTACTGTTCAGGATTCAAGAAAAGGCAAAACAACTTGATAGCAATATTCTATTTAAACAAATTATTGTGCAGGATTAAAAAAAAGGCAAAACATCTTGACAGGAAAAAGTTTAAGAGTTAATCTTTGTAACTATTGTCTAACATTTTGTTTAATGTTCACCTACAATTCTTTTTTTCAGCTTGGGGATTTGGGTTCTTGTCAGTGACCATAATCAGTGGTGCCTCTCTACTTGGAGCCTTTGTTGTTCCATTTATGAACCAATCCTTTTATAAGATTCTATTGTTGTTTATGGTATCTCTTGCTGTTGGTGTATTGAGCGGTAGCGGAATCTTCCATCTTATTCCACACGTAAGTGTTCGTGATAAAGCATAATCTAATTCAGTCTTATAGTGTGTTTGATAAATGGTTTCCAAAGTTTGTTTGAAATTCCAGAAGTTTTCCATGAACTTGGCAATTTCATTGCAGAGATGTTAATCAAATTGTAAACTTCAAAGCAAAGTGAATTTCATACCAAACTTAGCTGGGAATTTGCAAGGTTTGTTGAGACTGATTCCATTTAGTCCAAGGAAAAAAAAATCCCAAGTTTGTCAAAAGTTTTGTGAAATGCAGTGTTATTATAATGCAATAATAATAATAATAATAATAATAATAATGATAATAATAATAATAATAATAGGAATAATAATAATAATAATAATAAGAATAAGAATAATGATATATATCGATTTCTATAGCGCATTTCCATGGAATGCTCTAATGCGCTTTACAACACTGTGCAGGGGACTTTTCCAGACCGCTGGCGGCAGTACTAGTTTACAATAAATAAAGAAGCAATTTTACGGATGCCCCCTCCCCCCCATTCCCAGTAACCAGGCCAGACCACATCACAGTAATCTCGTGATGTGGGTTCTTTAACGTCCCCTGCCAAAATTAACTAACTGATAGATGCAGGAGACGGGACCTCCGGCTTTACGTCCTATCTGAGAAGACGAAGCAATGTGAGTGAAGCGTCTTGCTTAAGGAGACAACGTCAAGCCCCAGCCAGGACTTGAACCCAGGCCATCTGACCCAGAGGACAGCACACTGGCCACTGGACTAGTCATGCCTCAATGCAATACAATAAATTAGAAATCTTTTTGCCTTAATTCTCCTTGAAACTCCTATAATGTAGTAACTCTGCCTACTTTATTGTTGAAGATGAATAGTTAAAACATGACTGCAGATAACATTCATAGGAGGCCTTCTTCACTAGAAGTGGTTTTCAGGAGGGGGGTCTCCTGACTCAACCGAAAAGCTATGAAAATAAAAATTAGCCTAAGACAACCATGTAAAAACTGGTTTAAATTCCTTTTAAAAACTGCTATAATTTGAACAAGAAGTGTTCATTTTATTGCATGTTTTTTCCTGACAGACATTTGGCTTGGGCGCTGATGGTGATACTGCACATTTATGGAAATGCTTGGTGATTGCTTCTGGTGTCTACTTATTTTTTTTGTTGGAATACATCATGAAAATGATTGTCAGATTCAAGCAAAAATCATCTTGGGAAAGTGAAGAAGGACTGGTATGTTAATTGATGAATATTTAACTTGACAAATATTCTGGAAGTTCTTTTTAATCTGCATGTCTTTAACTTCTGACTGTGAATGCTTTAGTTTGGAATAGATCATTGGGTTTTTAAATATGTTCTCTGTATATCATGCCTCTGGGAAATTGGTAAAGGTTAGACCCAAGGGACTGAGACCATAGGGTTTTTTTAAGTTTTACCAGTTAAAGTTCTGATCTACACAGAAGTTTTACAAAAGTGAAAAAATGTAAATGTGAAAAGAATGTACATAGTTTAGGTGTAACTTTTGTAGTCTAGGATTTGCCAATACACTAACTGAGCAAAGTACTCGTCAGCTTTTCCCTTAAGGATTGTAGTTTTTCAGGACTGTAAGCCCATTGTCTTTTAATTGAGTTACCATTTAGCAACCTGAAATAATGTAATAGACACCAAATGAATGCTTTCCAATTAGTTTTGCGATGTTGCTACTTTGATGAATGCTGCTGCTTATAGTGTACTACAAAACTTTTGGCAAAAGGACATTTTATTTGTTACAAAATTTTTAAGATGGAATACTTTTCTAATTTCTAAGGGAACTAAAACAGCAACGTCAAAGACTGAACTACCTGGTGCGGGAATCGCTGATGTTCAACTTCAACTCTACAATGTCAACTCAGGTAGTCACCATGCTCATGACAACATGTGCTTGAGCCAGCAGTTACCAGATGTTCATGTCTGTGGAAATGGTGCCAAACTAATTGGCACCTCAGAGAGTTCTCAAAAGGTATCTTTGTGTGCCTAAATTGTCATTTACTGTTGTTGTCATTATTACTAAAATCGTATTTCATATACATCCAGGCATCAAATGAAAGCCAAGGTGTAGTAGTATACTGCAAAAAGGGAAAGGGACTCAGAAGTTATGTGTACGGTCTCAAAAATGGAACGTTGAATGAAATAAAACATGTTGATATCATGGGGATTATGATCAGCTTGTGAACAGCGAAACTAGTGTGATATTTGCCAAGTGATTTTAGCCAAGTGATTTCTGCCAATATAAATGAAATTGTATGAAACTTACATCATATAGAGGCTCAGAAATTGAAGAATATTGCAAATTAAAAGCACATACAAATACAGGGAAGTTTACACAAATGGACTTTGGCATCTTTTTTATGTTTGGTAAACCTTTTGTTTCAAGCACAAAGAATGTCAACATGAGCTTTAACACAAGTTTCGTTCTAATGAACATGATTTGCAATCCAATCTAATAAAACTTATTTCATATGGAAGGTTGGATCTTGAAGTTTATTTATCTTTTAGTTTTTATGATGCAAAATTAAGAGTGCATGCAAACACAGCGAAATTCTGTAGAAAGCAACTTGGAATCCACTAGAAGTCCCTAAAGGGCAAATGGATCAAACTTAGAATTTTATTAGAACAATAAATAGTTTGTTGGCAATGTTTCCTCTTAGGGCAGCATTTGTTAAATGATTTGATCAATATCATTGTCAGAATGAAGTATTATCTTTAAATGCTCTTTCTCTGGATTGTTAAAAACTGTGTTCTGCAGAGACCAGAAATTGAGAAGTAATTTCACAGGTTTCAGTTGCTGAAAAGAGATGGTGTTTGATGAAGCATGAAAGCCGAGTTTTTGATATGTCTTCCCAATTGAAACAATCAAAAATTATGCAGTGACTTAATTGTTTTATTTTTTTTTTTAATCAAACAATGCTAAATTATGCAGTGGCACATTTTTGCATCTCACAGAAAAAACATGTTTATTGATGTAAGTTTCACACAAGAGGGTCTTTACATACATACATACATACATACATGCATACATACATGTACATACATACATACATACATACATACATACATACATACATACATACATACATACATACATACATACATACATAGGTTAATTGACCACTCCCCATAGGGGCTTTTCAGGGCCAACACCCACCCATCCCACCCAGGGGAGGACATCCACCACACAGTAATCTCGTGCGTGGGAATTAACGTCTCCTACCCCTAACCCTGCAGGAGACGGGGCCTACGGTTTATTAGTCCTTATCAGAGAAGACTAGAATATCTATCCATTTCTTGATTAGAGAAAGGTAGCAAATTCTCCTCACTCATTTTAAGACCATGAGTATTGGTCATTTTATTACTAATATTAATTATTATTAATATTAGTATTAATATTAATTAATACTAATTGGTCATTTTAATACTTGTCCTTATCCGAGAAGACTAGAATATCTATCCATTTCTTGATTAGAGAAAGGTAGCAAATTCTCCTCACTCATTTTAAGACCATGAGTATTGGTCATTTTGTTACTAATATTAATTATTATTAATATTAGTATTAATATTAATTAATACTAATTGGTCATTTTAATACTCGTCCTTATCCGAGAAGACTAGAATATCTATCCATTTCTTGATTATAGAAAGGTAGCAAATTCTCCTCACTTATTTTAAGACCATGAGTATTGGTCATTTTAATGCTAATATTAATAATTATTAATATTAGTATTAATTGAAACTAATTGGTCATTTTAATACTTGTCCTTATCCGAGACTAGAATATCTGTCCATTTCTTGATTATAGAAAGGTAGCAAATTCTCCTCACTTATTTTAAGATCATGAGTATTGGTCATTTCAATACTAGGCTCCACGTAATGTTTAAGTCAAATTGCTACCAGTGGTGAGTTCACCTTGAGTGGTGGTGAGTTTGTTATGGTGGCGAATTGACCATAAACCACCTGATTAAAACACCAATAGGACAATGTGCACATCATGTTTGTAATTGGACAGAGCTATAGGAAATTTAACATGTCATGCCTGCTTAGGTGGACAGAACTGGTCATGTGAGAACTGTTGCCACACAATTCGCTGGGTAAACTGTTGTTTCTTTATGAAAATGTATAACTGATGTCTAGTTTCTTTCTCTAATTTTGTCATAGTTTTGATTAATTGGTAACAGGACTTCTTGACTGTCATCCAATTCATTCTGTAATCATACTCATATTTAACAAATTGGGCTCTGCCTTCACAGCAGTCCAATTTGTTAATCACTTTTGTGATTGCAAACTGAATTGGACTCCACTCAGTCTGATTACCATTATTAATACACGATAAGAAAAGATATATCACGCAGACTCTAGGAGGTCAAGATAAGATCTTATTCTGTAACTAAAACTTTTACTTTGCTTTACTTCCAGATTTCTGAACAGTGAGCTATTATAAATTTTTTTTTCTGAATGAATTGTTTGGACTGTATGAGAGACTTCACCAAAGAGCAAGGACTGCTCATAGTTTAAACTAAAGCAGTGTACTTTCAGGGGTTGGGTGTGTTCCTGGAAACATGGGAGTTCTTAAACTGAAGTGATATTGTTTATAATACAGATTCTCGAAGGGAGTGGTACGTCATCACCAGGAAAGAAGAAAATTGCTCCTGTGGCATGGATGATTATCATAGGGGATGGACTTCACAACTTTATTGATGGCTTGGCCATTGGGGCATCTTTCTCAAGTTCAACATTTGTTGGCGTCAGCACAGCTCTGGCAATATTTTGTGAGGAATTGCCTCATGAACTAGGTAGTAGTGTGTCCTTTTTTTTTCCTGTGTTTGTCCTAGCAGGTCAATCAATGAACTGCTCTCAGTACTGTTTCATTGTAATGTTATCCTTGGCAAGAAAAGTCACAATGAGAACCTGCATTTAAGTGAAGCTCAAAAGGTTTTCAATTGTAGAATAGTGAGGGATGATTGCATAGCTGACCTTTATCGAATGCAAGAGGTTTTTAATTTTTCCCCAGATTTGCATAATTTGCTGGGAACCCCATATTGGGTAGTACTAAGGTCACCTTTAAAAGGACTGCTGTTAGAGTCAGTGACTGACATTTGTAACAACCTGAGCTGATGACATCATCAGAGTCACCATTGATGGGTTTCCTTCACCTTGATGATCACACTGTGCAATTGATTACCAGCTACAATCCTTTTACCTTAGGATTATGGCATGTTTTAAATTTTAGGCTAACTTAAAGGAGATTTTGCTTGAAATGTTACCCCAACAGCTTCTCTTATTCTCAAATCTCTTTATTAGGTGATTTTGCAGTCCTTCTCAATGCTGGTATGACTTACAAAATGGCCATGGGATTCAACTTCCTTTCAGCATGTACATGCTATTTAGGACTAGTCATTGGACTTTTACTTGGTTATGCAACATCAGCGGTCAAGTGGATATATGCTCTTGCTGGAGGAATGTTCATTTACATTGCTTTGGTTGACATGGTAAGTGAGTGATTCACTCCGATGAAAGGCTGACACTTGAAATGTCAGCTTCAGAAACTTTTTACAGTGGCCAATTTACATTAACCACTCAGTTGTTAAAACCAAATTATCTTGTTATACTCCCCATCACAGTTTCTATAGAAACTTACCCCCCCCCCACCCCTGTCATTTTTTTTTTTTTTGTAAGCCAGGCTTTTCTGGTCATATAAGTTTGTGTATTAGTCTGAAGAATTTGAATCTTGAATTTCCTTGTAGAGAACAATAATGGCAGAGATGTTTAGGAATTTTTAGGCAGAAAATAATCTGAATTTTTTGGAATTACTTTCTCTTGGAAAGCATTTCTAAACGTGAAATGTTTGCTCTGGTTTGAAGATCTTCTTGAATTATGGGTAGTTACTGAATATAAGCTGCCTTTCCCTGGACACCTGCAGAAAACACCAAGCAATCATTTCAAGTTATTTCCAGAATGAGAATGTTTGTCTGCTAAAAAGGAGATCGAAGTAGATTGAATGGTTGATGTATCATAAAATATGCCAATGCCTGTCAACAGGCAGCTTGCAGTGTAACAGAGATTAGGTTATTTGGTTGATCACAATTCTTTACCAAGGTCCAAAGATCTGAAATTCCCTTCTTGTTACAAGCACTTCTGGCAAAGACACACTCTTGTAGCACTATTTATGTAAGCATATTGTTATGTAGGAGGTGGCCTCAACTTTAAGCCTGGTGGTTTCTAGAGGTGAGAGAGAGAGAGAGAGAGAGGGAGAGAGAGATTTTATTTCAAGAGGGTAGCATGTGACCGTAGTTAAACTGATAATCCTGTGGCCCTCTATTAACCCACCCATCCCACCCTAGGGGAAGACATCCATCACACAGCAATCTCGTGTGTGGGAAATTAACGTCTCCTACCCCAACCCTGCAGGAGACGGGACCTCTCCCTATCTGAGAAGACTAAAATATCTAACCATTTCTTGATGTCATAGAAAGGTAGCAAATTCTTCTCAATTATTTTGAGACCCTGAGTGTTGGTCCGGCTGGGGCTCGAACCCTCGAGCTCCCGCACAACAGTCCAGCGCTCTATCCATTGAGCTAACCGGGATGCGGTCACTTCGCCATACATTGAACTATTAATAAATTGTCAATATACAAGGTAAAAAGGCAAATAAATAAATTTGAAATTTGAGTCTGGATTGGCGATGTTAAAACCAAAGTAATAAATGTTATTTTACTAGCAATTTTGATAAGTATGAATTGATGATATGTAATGCCAGTAAGTACTAACAAGTGTTAACTAAATATTTATTATGCCCATCATTTTCAACAGTTGGAGGAAGCCTCTGAGATGTCTGTCAAGATTGGTCAAAATTCCATTCGCAAGAATCTCAAGACTTTTGCTCTTCAGAATTTTGGCATGATCTTTGGATTTGCAATCATGTTTATTTTGGCTCTGTATGGAGGGGAGATTTCATTGGAATAAGATATTTATCATGCAATCAATTGTTTTTTTTTTTTTGTGAGCCTGTTGTTTTTTTCTTCTTTTTTTAAAGTATTGCCAAATATTGATATTGACTTACAAAATCTTACGGGGGATAACTTGTGGTGCAGAACGTGGAATTGTTAGGTTATTTAAGTTTCAAGAGTTTCTTATTGAAAATACTAGCAGAATCAGGTTTGTTAAAACCTGGGTTATGATGACTGACGGGAAAAAAGTATCTGTTATTTTGAAGTTCAAATTTATCCCTGTTTCGTTTTCAGAGGTTTGTCAATTTGTGCTTGTACATAAAAACACGAGTAGCTGACCGATGAAGAATATAAAATATTAAAAAATGAGAATTGAACCGGGATAAAATTAACAAAATTAATGGTAAACACCACAGCGTACAATATCGAGTTATGGATGCACGCGGGAGGTTGCTAAGCACGAAAGAAGCGTAAGAGTCGCGCGAGGCAATAGCCGAGAGCGACTCTAGCTTCTTGAGTGCTCAGCAAACCTCCCAAGTGCATCCATAACTCAATAGTGTACGCTGTGATGTTTAGCATTTGTTTTATAACATAACATTGATACATCGTAGCAAAAGAGTTCCCTTTTATTTAACAAATCTTACGTGACCAGAAAATACAAGCGCGCGCGAAAAAATTGTGTTTGCATTTGCTCACGTAAGCAGCGTACACCCATGGGCAAATGGGGGACGCTGAATTGACCAATCAGAGCGCGCGCTTTACTTTGGTTATGTTATATTTGAATTTCAAGGTGTGTTGAGAATTATTGGAGACATAATGTGACGTTTCCAGCGGGCAGAATTAAAGCAAAGGTCGTAAGTAATCGGAATTGTATCGGCCTTGTCCATTTTGCCATGGATGGCCTTTCCATTACATCGTTCAGTGATTGGTTCAGGAAAAACTTACGCTCCTCACCAGACCAATCAGGTAACAGTAAAATAACTTATTTTTCTTCACAACGGTCAGACGTCGTGCATGCGCAGTTTGATCAATTTCAGCCAATGCACGCTCAGGAAACATGGGTAATAACCAGTGTCTCGTAAAATTAAAGAAAAACATTGAAATTTTCCTAGAAATGTATGGAAGGAAATGAAGTAGTGAAAAGAAAAAGCTATGCTTTTTTATTCGAACACAAAGGTTATTACAGAAAAATTATGTTGATTTGCTATTTCGTTTCGAGAAAGAGAAAGTTAAACTTTTTACGACCCCCTTTTTTCTTGGCTTGTGTGGTTGTTTTTAACTACAGTAAGCCAACTTGTCGCTTTCAACCTTAAAGTCGAGCCGCCATTTTGACTGGCTATTAGCCTTTTCAAGATTCGTACAAGCGCATACTTTTGACCGTTGTTTCGTTCTACCGTGTTAGACGCAGTAGACGTGCGAAAAGCGCTTTTTGTGGGAGAAAGATGTGTTTTAGTTAATTACTATCACCATTTCCACTATAACTTACGAGAAGAAACTTGAACCAGCTATTCCACTATTTGAAGGCCTTCTAGCTAACAATTATCTTTTTTAGCTGTAATGGCCTATCACTAATTTAGAAGTAATTATTTTATCGCACAAAAAAATTGTTTTAGAAGGATACGGTAGCCTTGAGCAAATTGACATTTGGTTCTACATGTTAAAAAAATATTAATCAGTGTTTTTAGCTGGCCATAAGTGTTCTTTGCTTTTTGCAGATATGAAAATTTGTTATTATATTTTAAATATTATAGAAGTGATTTTAATCCTTAAGAATGGGTGTAAAAAATATTTTACACGTTTCTTACGCCTAATGTGATGAAGGAAAAATTTTATATACCTTCGCGCTTTTTTTTGATTTTTTTACCTCGATATGTGATTCTCAACTGTATTTGATCTTATTAATCTAATTGATTTGGGATATCGCTTTTTTGAAATAAGGATTATATTATTGAAGGAAAACCTCCTCATATGAAGTATATTGATATAAGTGACCAGCGATCTTCGTTCTTCACATTTCTTAAAATTCAAATCGTTTACTTGCACATTTAACACCATTCATGATGCTGTAAGGATTCTCTCAAAAATAGGGAGAAATGTTTCTAATCAGGAAATACCGGCAGTTACAGATTGAAGCTAAAGGAAAAGAAGATGATTCCTTTTCTTTTAAAGGAGCGCCTGACTTCAGGCCGCGCAAATCACGGTTCATCCATTGCATACATACAAATAATTCTTGAAAAATTGCGAGGGGTAGTCAGGTACCAGGGGAAGGGGTTAGGGGAGTTATTTGCTCTCGACATACTTGCTCACTAACAAACCTTTTTAAACTGCAAACCTACATTTTACATCTCAGTGTTAAGTGAATTTGTTAACCCTAACCCTGGACAAGTTTATTTATTTATCACTGTACACTTACGGGGCTAAGCTGGACTGCGTGGCTGGCTTACAAAAGAGAGTGAAGACTTAAGATATTTCGATCGAGTAAGAGGAATACTTGAAAACCACAGTCGCGTTCCACGCTCCTTGTAAGCCTTCCACGCAAGGTAAAATCTTAGGGTTTTTGCTGATTTTTTTCTGAAAATTTCCAAAAAGTAATTTTTTCGTGTAATAAATTGAAGTTTTGATCAAATATTGTGACATTTTACTACTTGTGCTGGTGGGTCGTTAGACAATTTGGCAAGAACCATTGCAAGGGCCTCTAATCCTCTTTTCCCCCTCTCGCTCCAGGGGACGACGCTAAGAGAGACCCTGGTAACAAGCTAGTAGGTGGGTGCATGGCGAACGATGAAAGGTGCAGACGGCAAACATTGAAATCTCATTGAGAAAGATGTTTTTTGTCTTTTCACGAGGGTAGGACAAAGAAAAGATTCTGAGTCCCCAGGAATGCAACCCCACGGAAAGCGGGACCGCTCAAATAAAACTGAAAATAATCTTTCAAGTAAAATTCAATCCATGTCAACTTTTATCTCCGAATCATGTGTTCTGATTGGCTACCCGCTTGGGATTGCCCGCATTCAACCCGCACATGGAAAAAATTGAATTAGAGCTACGTTCGTAATTCTTGGACAATTTCGGCGATGGAAGCGCCAAAGTGGCAGAAGATAGTCAAAGCAATAAAAACAGAAATGACTCCCGTGAGTTTGTTGTGCTACAAACACAGTTGGCTGTCTTTCCTGGCTCACGAAGTAAACAAGTCATTCTTAATTCTTAATGAAATTAAAACGAAATCTTTTTGCAAGATGATAAATCCTTTATTAAACAAGTTTGTTCGGTCAAGATGGCTTGATATTAGCCTCGTTCTTTTTTCGCATTTTCATGGACCGAGACGAACTCAAAGGTTATAAAAATGCAAAAAAAAAAAAAGAACGCAGCCATGACGAGCTTTGCTCAAGAAAAAAAATTCTCAGCAGGCATCGTAAACTGATGCCGAGGTTTGGGGAAGAAGGTGTTGGGTGAAAGCAACCATCCATCGTCCACCACGAAAAACATCCCCGCCGGCATCAACAGACGCTTATCATTCCTCTCATCCGACAAAACCTCCTTCGACCAAGCCGCTCCCGCCTACCAGAAAGCATTAAACACCAGTTGTTACAGCTACACACTCCCCTACGAACCAACGCACACACAAAGTCGCAAGAACCGCTAACGCAACAACATCCTCTGGTACAACCCGCCTTTCACCAAGAACACAAATCATCGACAACCACAACAAAAGAATCCTCACCTCCCACGTAAAGACTAACGCCACCGCCACAACCGACACCTCTACCGCAACAACAACAAGAAATGCAACTGCTGAAAGAAAAACTCATGCCCTCTAGACGGAAACTGTCTCCAACAATCTGTCATACACCAACATATACACGTAAAGACAACAGCACGACAGACACATACATCGGGCTCACTGCAAACGACTTTAAGTCGCGGTACAACAACCACACCTCACTATGTCCAGCCATCTTGACCGACCGAACAAGCTTGAGTTTTAGCGGGGCTCCCACCACCATGGAATATGGTCAACCTCTTTTCGTTTGGTTGTCACGTGACTGACCGAGCGTACGTACTTACGCGCCTTCAGATTGCACGGGTAGGGTTGGGGAGACTATCAAAACGAGGGGAGGGGTGTCTCAGGCGAGTCTTGGCACATCTTTTACGTTATCATTAATAAACGAACTTGGGAGCTCCGCTTTTAGGCTTGGCTAAATCTATTTATTAAAAACTGGATCATTGGATAATGCAATTCAAGACTTTTTATTGGCTTAGCCATTATGGTATATGAGCCAATATACCATAATTTAATATCTGTACATTGTAACATCCAGTTTCTTCTTACAAAATAAAGTCGAGAAGATATGTCTAATATCTTGGAGGCGTTTTTTTTAATAAAACAATTATTCCACTCGCGCCCTTTGGATATGGGATGATTATAGCCAACTCGGCGCTACGCGCCTCGTTGGCTGTCTATCATCTCATATCCAACGCGTGCTCGTGGAATAATTAACAATTATTCGCCTCAGGTTCGGTGAATATCGTCGAATAATCCCCGAGACGAAGTCGAGGGGATTATTCGACAATATTCACCGAACCTGAGGCGAATAATTATTTTAGTATAATTTCAGAGCTGCACAACAGAGAAGTTTCTAAAATCATAACATTTTAGTAACATTTATTAACATTTTAGTTCAACATTTTATAGAAACCGCGCGGAGCGGTTTATATAGCGTCATATAAGGAACCCGCTCGACCAATCAGATTGCTGGAAACTCTTTGTTCAGTTCTGAAATTATACTAATATTAGTACATTACTACGTATGATGCACGATCCTCGCAGTAGATAGCGCTATTTAAGCAATAGCGAAAATCAGACCTGAAAAAAAATCAGGCCTGTACGGGATTCGAACCACTGACCGCTGCGATACTAGTGCAGCGCTCTACCAATTGAGCTAACAAGCCAACTGAGAGCAGGCCGTTAAGTTGATTCGTAATAAACCCGTGAAAGTGATAAATCAGATACAATGAAATATTTGAAGTTCATATATTTTGAACTGCGGTATTAGATACGTATGATGCACGATCCTCGCAGTAGATAGCGCTATTTAAGCAATAGCGAAAATCAGACCCGAAAAAAATCAGGCCTGTACGGGATTCGAACCACTGACCGCTGCGATACTAGAGCAGCGCTCTACCAATTGAGCAAACAAGCCAACTGGGGGCAGGCCGTTAAGTTGATTCGTAATAAACCCGTGAAAGTGATAAATCAGATACAATGAAATATATGAAGTTCATATATTTTGAACTGCGGTATTAGATACGTATGATGCACGATCCTCGCAGTAGATAGCGCTATTTAAGCAATAGCGAAAATCAGACCTGAAAAAAAATCGGGCCTGTGCGGGATTCGAACCACTGACCGCTGCGATACTAGTGCAGCGCTCTACTAATTGAGCTAACAAGCCAACTGGGAGCAGGCCGTTAAGTTGAATCGTAATAAACCCGTGAAAGTGATAAATCAGGTACAATGAAATATATGAAGTTCATATATTTACGAATCAACTTAACGGCCTGCTCCCAGTTGGCTTGTTCGCTCAATTGGTAGAGCGCTGCACTAGTATCGCAGCGGTCAGTGGTTCGAATCCCGTACAGGCCTGATTTTTTTCAGGTCTGATTTTCGCTATTGCTTAAATAGCGCTATCTACTGCGAGGATCGTGCATCATACGTGTCTAATACCGCAGTTCAAAATATATGAACTTCATATATTTCATTGTATCTGATTAGTATATTACTTACACTAGTTTTGTGTGAGTTGTTGAATTGTCTAACGTTCCCGAGAGACCCTGCGGTAAACTCTATTGGGTACATCCGGGATAGTCTTATTACCGCTTTATCGTTGGAGAAGACACCACATTTACTGAGAGGAAAAAAAACCTTCTACTATAGGAGTTTTAACCCTGCATTTTATGCAAAATGGTTAGAGGAGGTACATTAGGAGACGACATTGGGTAGGTTTTGCCCATTATTTTGTTTAGGAAACACCAATGCTCTGGATGGAAGTTCTAAGTTTGGCGTGCATGCAGAAGCTTATCCACCACGTTGGATCTCGCTATTTTAAGCTGTAATCTCAGATATTGTTTTCTTTTCCTTAAAGGAAACTCTTCGTCGGTGGGTTATCACACGAGACGACTCAAGGTATGCCTTAATCATAGCTATCAGGGATGCAGCCGCTAAGCCTAAATTTTACCGACTCCCGCCAAAATTTTTGATCTTCTACATTTTATTTTGTAAACCACGTTGAACTTCAATGAAGGAGTTATTTGCACTTTTCTAATTATGTACCCAATACTATTTCTTACGCAGAATCACTGAAGAATTATTTTTCGTCGTTTGGCGAAGTGACAGATGTTGTTGTAATGAAAGACACAGTGACAAAAAAACCAAGGTACTGTCGTAAAGTTACCATTGTAGCCTCCATGTGTTGGTGTGGTTTTCTTTAAATACATTCTAACTCCTCTTGGGAGTGAAAGTATCTTCTTTTCACTAGTAGAAAGAAAAACGTTCTCAAATTCATGTCACCGTCATTATCCTGTTTGAAAGGCAAGCTTTTTTTCACTTGCCCAGATGTATTTTTTAATGTTTTTTTTAGCGATCAAAACAGTGAAAAATAAGTATCAATCGCTTTATCAGTTTGTTTTAAATCATTTTGGAAATTGCAATGAATGACAGAGTATAAAAATCCTGTCATAGATTTGTGTGGTTTGGATTAAACAACATACCCTGTTTTTAATTGTTATGCTACCTATTTGTTCTTTGTTGATCCATCCTCATACTTGAATGGTATAAATTCTCAAATTAGTTCTTAACCTTAGAAAAATCACACCCTTGCCCCATACCCCCTGCCCCCTTGCCTGTACTGAATTATTAATCATTTTTGCCTTAGTCTGTTAAGTGAGTAATGCCAGTCTTAGATTTACACATACCATATTTTTTAAAATTTGCAAAAGCATTAGACTTGACAAAATTAACTACTAGACCAATCCTATTGTACTGTGCTACTACAATGTATATTACTCCTAGACAAGCTCCATTTTTTACTACTTAGTTTTGTTTTGTGGGCTTGCTGATCTTATATTACAAAAGCAATTGTCTTTGGGGCTAATACAAGCAAAAGTATCCTAATGAGTGTTTTATGTTATTAATTGAATTTGAAGTAAGTCCTTAAGGTGGTAAAAATTGAGTAATCACATTGTATTTGTAGTGGTGGTATTACATATCGAACATTGTGTTTTCTGTCAAAAAGGGGCTTTGGATTTGTGACATTTCAAGATCCAAATTCAGTACAGAAGGTTCTCGGTCATCCGGTACCACATGTTGTGGACAAGAAAACGGTAATTTTTTGTTGTTTGCAAACTGAGATTTTTATGTAGAGTGATATCGGATGACCAGGAGTTGATACAAGATTTTTCTCTCAGTATACATGTACGTATGTTGGTAAGGCCTCTTATGAGGAAGGAGAGTGAGCCAGAGAGAGATGTTATCAACAATGACGGGAAGACTGTGCTTGAGGGTTTATTTTTTTTAAAACTGTTCATATTCCTTCGTAAGATTATTAAGTGAACTGCTTTGAAATTACACAATGGTGCTGTATAGCATAAATTTATTGTCTGTTGGGTAGCGAGACTGGCTTGTTCAGAAAATGGACAGGTTTGGATGTTGTTTGTGAAAAATGAGGTAGAATAATTTGAAAGCATTTACAATTTGTCCCAAAACTCTGTAGTATACATCTTCATGTTTTAAATTTTTTTTTTTCCAGTTCGCAATTGAAGGTATCACCTTATTTTAACAGTTATTGTTTTTATTATCAGATCGATCCTAAGCAAGCAGTACCTCGTGGTCCCGGGCAGGCAGGATCAGTCTCAGTCCAGCCAAGTGTAGGTTAAATTTAATTTCGTAGATAAAGGTTTCAATCTGTTTTAGTCTGGTTCATAATTAACTTGTCACTTAACTAATGCTTGATGTTCCTTGAAGGAGGATGAACAATGTAACTTACTAAAAATAAGTCAGTTACAGAAAAAACAAACATACCTGTTGCAGCCACCAGAATTGCAATTAAAACAAATTGGCAAGAGCAAAAAACTTGTGATTTTTTTTTTTTTTTTTTGGTCAGTTGATTGAGGCCTGGTTTTCTTATGATTTTCCCATTTCCTCTGCTTTATGACACAATTGTAATAGTCCAAGTGATAACGTGGAAACCAGATTTAACATTACTTGGAATATCCAACAAAAGACTATCAATTACAGTCATAATATTGAGTTACTTTGTTGCAATAATTAAGAACCCTTTGAAAACTTACTTTTCCTGTCAATACTTCTCCGACAAAAATTTATTTTTCTTGTAATAAATATTTCAATAACTTAGTTCAAATCATTTTTGTGTTACCACTTTATCTAGGGCCCGTCATAGAGCCATAATTTTTTCCCCTTGATCTCAATTTTAAAGATTCTCTGTACATCTGAGATCTTAAATTCTCATGAATGTGTCAGTAATAATTATTGTTTACCCTCAGAGAGACAATAATGAAATGAAGATTTTTGTTGGAGGAATTGCCAATGGAACCACAGAAGATGACCTAAGCAACTATTTTTCTGCTTATGGCAAGGTAAATGAATACTCGTGAAATTAACCTTTTAATTTTTATGAGTGAAAAAGACAATGTCTCTTTATGACATCAAGAACTATTTTCTTGTTGGTTCTCTCAAAGCAGATTCAATTGTCATGAGATTAACTTCCTCTGAATTGTTTTCACTTTTTAAACCCTTAGAGTAACTAGCAGCCAATTTCTTTGTCAAGTGTCCTTGCTGAGTCCAACATTTAAGTCCTGAGAGTGAATGAGGTGATTGCCAGTTAAAGAGGCTCTCCTCATTGTTACCACGGGAAATGTGAAGAGAACAGTATGGAAATTGTGTATTCTGATGTTGGGGCATAGTGGTTTAAATTAGATAGTAGGGCAGAGAGAATATAAAACTTTCCTTCCTTTGCCCCAACTGCTTGTACCAACACTAAACCAGAGTGAGCTGAAAGGAGTTTTCCAAGGGATAATGTGCTAAAGGCAAAAAAAAATTAAAAGTATATTGCCTTGATAAGTGTTGCTCTGTCACAAGTCTTTGGTGTTCAGGGTGTCAAACAAGGCAAAAAGCAAAATACCTATTGAATACAGTTCTCAGGTTTGTCAAAACTGCTATTTACTACAGTACCTGGTTGTGGATTTAAGGGTACAGATTTATAAACCCAGTTATTTCTTAAATTCAGTGTTGCAGCTCCTCTTAACTAGCAGTTGTTAACTGTAATGATAACTTTGATTAACCCATTGACTCCTAAGAGTGACAGAAATCTAATTTCTCCTTACATTATCATCCCTGAATCACACATGAAGGGCATGAGAAGAAAGAAAATGATCAAATACTAAAGAAGCTCTTGAATGTTCAAGAAATTCTCCTTATCAGCAACTTAGGAAATGTGTGGAAAACAGAATGCAGGATATGCATTATGGCATCCGGTCCTCATCACCAACAATAATCCCTTTCAGGAACTTCTGTTTGGATGAACAGAATACACAATCCAATGAAGAGTTCAGTTCATAATACTCTGATGGAATCAACTTCAGTATTGCCAATCTTTTGTAGAAGGCTTACTTTTGAGAGAAGTTTTGAAGTATAATTGCTAAATCTTCATTGCTATTTCTTTCAAGGTAATACATGTAAACTTGATGTATGAACACAATCAGCCAGATGGAACAAAAAGGATGAGAGGTAATTTTTTGGTCAAATTTTGCTCTCTACCCTATATCTCAGATTAATAAAGAAAATAATGCGGGAATGTGCTGGCTCCTTTGTCATAATCCAGTGCTTTTTTCAATCCTGGTATATCCAGAAAGACAAATTTAACTGCTTATGTCTATACCCAGAACAATGAACACTACTGTCTGGACTGATGGTTTGTACATTTTGAACTTACATACATCCAAAATGTCATTTTGTTCCATATTTTATTTGCACTGACATTTGATATGTATCATGAGAAATGAAACTGTTTCAATTGATGCTTTTACCATGCCAATACACAGATTGCAAACTCATTGCTTCGTGCACTGACCCAAAAAGCATTGTAAACTTGTGCTTGCTATTCTACTGGCATGAGTCGTCACATTCCCCCATTATTTGAACAAAAAAGATTGTGGTTCTTCAACTATATTTGTGTGTGTTGAACTTCTGGATTTGTTCCGGCAGTATCTTTCTTATTTAATTGACTGCCTGTAACTGAGACTTCTCAAGTACCAAAGTTATAATTTTACATACTCTGTACCTCCTAGAGTACTTGAGCTCAATTGGCATCACTCATGTATTTGTTGCAATGCTTAAGGGTGTGCTGGAATGTTTTGAAGGGACTTATGGGAAACTAAAGTTACAATAAGGTTGCTGCAGCACTGTTTAAATTAGCACATTTGGAGTGGGTTTTCTTCATATACTAATGTTATTTATTTAATTATTTCTACTTTAGGTACAACTATGTATTTCAATCTATATTTACTTGTTAGTGCTGTATTTAGTTTTGTTAAGTGGTGTATTGTAACAAGTGTGTGTTTGACAAGCAGGGTCAGATACCACAAGAGTTAAATTTATTTCATTATTCTATACTTTTACAAATGAATAAATTCCTATTTTATTGATTCTTATTATAGATGCAGGTTTGAAATGAAACCTATCATAAGAGTTTTACTCTAGACTACAATAATTAAGGAAATAAAATTTGCTAGTCACTGTTCTTTTTACTCTAAAGGGAGAATTACTTTTATTACTCAGACTATTTAAAACTTGGATTTGAGATAAATTTTTATACGATCATTTATAAATTTGGCATAATGAATTAAAATAGTTTAATTATTGATAGGTAAAACTATTATATTGAAGTTTACAGTACTTAAATAAAACTGGGAAAATCTAGTGTTATCGTGACCCTGTACCAGATTGTAAACTATGTTCATCCTCTAGTTTGTGTGAGCGTCAATTCACTTGAGCAACCTGTGATTAGTATTTGCGTGTATATGTTGCTGTCTCTGTTGTGGGTGTGATGTTTGATGTTAAAGTTGCCATTGTTTTCATGATGGAGGTTCCTTCACAGCCAGTGTTTATCAGCTCAACACAACATCTATGAAAGACTTGCAGCAGCTACACAGAGCTATTTACATCCCAAGTGGTCTGCAGCTGTACATACAGTGTATTGGTCACTGTCAGTACATTCTGCTGCATGATCAGGAGAATTTTGATTACTGGCTGTGTTTTGTTACATGCATGTTTGTTTTGTTTTGCTGTGTGAAGTTGTCACTGTCTGTACTATTCAGGAATTAACTTATTTTATGATATTATATTATACTATATTAGGCTTTGGTTTTGTAACGTTTGATTCAAGCCTACCAGTTGAGAAGACCGCCAATATTCATTATCACCAAATCAATGGAAAAACGGTGTAGTTATTGTTTAGTTACTTAAATATATATATAATGTGTTTTGTATAAGGGAGAAGGGGGGCTATTGTCTTCTTTTAAATACTCCATGGTCAAGTTTAGTAAGCAGTGATTGAGTATTGGAAATGGTTATAAGAAAGATTTAAGATTTGTTGGTTGTGAGTTCTTCTGCAACTCCATGTGCATCTTTAGGGAAAAGGATGTTCCTAAGAATTTTGATGTAAACAAATTTCATGATCACTGATATTGGTTGTTCACAGTTCCTTGCCTATTATGCTTAGTTTAAACTTCACTTATGGCTGCTTGTCTACAATAGCCACAGATCATTCTTGCATTCACTCTCATTTGAACCCTCCTCAATAGAAATGACCACCAAAGCATGTCTTTACTGCCCTACAAAGCTCTCAACAAGGGCTCGTGGTTTAATAAATCACTGAGTTATGAACATGTGATACATGTTCATGTTTCCTTGCCTCTGGATATACATGTGAGAAAGAACAATAGTTATTGTTACTGAATGAGGTTGTTTTATGGGGGAAAGCTATCCATTCCTCTACACAGCACAATGTATGGTTGAACTGGTGGTTCTTCCATAGAGAATTATTTCGTGCTGTGGCCTTTCCTGAAAAGTTGCTGTTAGAGACAACTTCCGAATATTATTAACAGAGAACTGCTGCCAAATGTTGCCGCAAAGCTGTGCTGAGAAGAGATAGGTTTTTGTGAACAAGTCTCCATTTGCAATTTTCACAAATTCTTTACTTTTTGTACTTTTCAGTTTTATCAATGGTCTTTGTGAATGAGACTTGATGTTCAACTACAATAAGTCTTTAAATTAATAATTATTTCTAAGTGTGTCAAGGTAATCTTGCTAGTTCAATTGGAATCTAACATTCCTATTTGGTTACTCACCTGCATTACATGTAAAACTACTTGACTTAAAAGGTACATTAAGAAATCATGTCAGTGTGATGAAATTCTGGCAGGACAAAGTCAAATAAATAGATTTTTTATGCTAGCAAGTTAGGTGCACGACACTTCAACACTTGTTTAACACTTCTATGCTTATGTTTACAAGTATTTTCACTCTGTGTTCCCCGTTTGGGTATTATGAATATTTTCCACAGTTTACTTAGGCAATAATCTACTATGATTTTGCTACACTGAGGCAAAGCTACTGTATCCCATAAACGCATTTTTTAAACTTTTTTTTCATTAAGCTTTATCCACAGGACAATCTAGTTCAACCTAAATAATCTAGAGATGACTTTGATTTAATTTTTTTCCAGCTTCAATAATTTTTGGAAGGAAACTTGTTTCTGAGTACTGCAATGTTTATGTAAATTTTGAATTACTTATGAGTTATTAATTTTTTTTTACCACTGAGTCTGTTTCCTTCTCATCTCTTCTTTCTCTCCAACTATTTTCTAGTTATGGGGAAATAGTCACAATAGGTTTGGTTCAGCATCATACACTCTGTGTCATGTTTGACTAAATAAATAACTTGTTGGATATATCTCTAAACTCATTTGTCTTGCATACTGTTCTTTTGAAATAAGATTGTGTGATCCAAAGACACATCTTTCTCTCAGTTACCTCACTTGAGTGGTTGTGACTGTATTCAAAATTTTTTTTTGCTATTGTTTCTGAGATGTGTACAAAAATGTGTCAGCAGGAGCAGTCTACTAAAAGGTTGTTCAGAATCTTAGTCAAAAAATTTATGAAAGATAATTAAGAAGAAATCTTGTTCCATTTGGATTTATCAGGCTTAAAAAGTCTACAGTTATATTACACCTTTCAAGGCTGATGTTCTGGGTCATGATCATCTTTTTGTAGTTATTCTTAATGTGTATTGAATGTAGTTACTCTTCATGTGCACTACTACTTGCAGTGCTTTCTTTGTATCTTTGTATTCTTTCACTTATTGATGAAACATGATGCTGACAAAAGTAACTATGTCTGAGGTCCTGCATGATTCTTGCAGACTTAACACCCAACTAAGTTGATGCACAAGTTTTACTTGTTTGTTACCTCATTTTGTAGCTATCATGGAAGTTCCTGGCTGCTTCCTTGAATTAGAAACTTCATCTTTTACTTGTACACACTTAAACTGAAGGTTTGGGTTAGATAGTTACACAACTCTTAGTTTTGGCATTTGGGTCTTGAATGATAATTTCGGATACTGGGTATTGATTAGAAGAAACTAAAATGTAATTTTTTTAACGTTTTTACAGTAATCAGGTCATGTAACCACATAATATTTCCTTGGCTAAATTACAAATAGCAGTTTTAGTGATAGTACATAAGTGTAATTTTGGAAATATTTTTTGTAGTGCCACTGCTGTTACTTGGATCTCTTGAAAACAATAAAACAATCACATTGGAAATATAGAATTCCAGGTAAATTCAATTGGATCTCAGGGCCAAAATGACAAGAAATATTTGACTTAGTTCACTCTTTAATTCCTTTAATTGGATTGGCCCGTTTTGTTCAGCTGACCCTGGTAACAGTATTTGGCACACTGGCCAGTCAGTACAACCAACTGTAATTTTCCAAGTCCATAACTTTGTTATAATTTTGTTGTTACTTGTTCATTTCAGGTGGAGGTGAAGAGGGCAGAAAAGCGTGATTCCAAGGCAATGGGACCCATGCAGGGTATGGCTGGCTATCAACAGCAGCATGGGGGCCATCCTGGATATGGTGCAGCTGCATATGCACAAACAGGTACCATAGTTTATAAGTGTCAACTATGATGATGACTTCTGCTAAGGTTGTCAAAAATGCCAGTCACAACTGTTTCCAACAGTCCTTCGGACTTCTCTCACCTGTACAGTCACAATACACCATTAAATGAATATTTTTTTTTGTTCTAAGTTTTTACTGGTAGAACTATCAATATACACAAGTGTATTTGTGAAAGCAAGGCTCTCCACAATGAAATAATTTTCAAACCAGATTGGCAGAGTAACAATTATTATTCTCATCTGTTTCTTTTGTTTCTTGTTTTTGATTTTTCTTTACTTCAGTGTTAATAAAATAAAAGTTTCAGTACTCAATTTTACTTTATTGTGAGACAGACTAGGAATAGAGTAAGATAAATTTGCAGTTAGTAGGGGTTATTATGGCCTTGCAGCTACAGCTTTGATAAGTTCAAAGTTACTCTGAGGTATAAAAACTCTGTCAAGTACATGTTGTTACAAGTGTTTGTGTTGGGTGTCATTTTTTCAGGTCCATATGGCATGCAACATCCAATTGGGATGGGGCGTGGTTTTCCTCCCTATGGTGCCATGGGTCCCGGTGCAGGGGCTGCTGCCTCTGGTTTTGCTGCAGCACCAGGCCCATCTCCTGCATATGGATATGGTAAGTCCCAACAGTTCATCAGCCATCCTAGAATTTTAGTAATATAGTAATAGTAATATAGTTTATATCTGACCACTTGCAGCCCAGAGGCTGAATTACGGGTGCAGTGTAAGGTTGAGAACAGACGTCAGCATATCAGGTGCCTCTGGCAGCTGCTTCAGTCTATCGATCTCACCTTCCCACCCATCCCACCCCAGGGGAGGACATCCATCACACAGTAATCTCGTGTGTGGGAAATTAACGTCTCCTACCCCAACCCTGCAGGAGACGGGACCTCCATTTATTCGTCCCTATCCGAGAAGACTAGAATATCGAACCATTTCTTGATGTTATAGAAAGGTAGCAAATTCTTCTCAATTATTTTAAGACCTTGAGTGTTGGTCCGGCTGAGGCTCGAACCCTCGACCTCCCGCACAACAGTCCAGCGCTCTATCCACTGAGCTAACTGGGAGGCAGTTTTAAATTTTCAATCTTTGTCAATCATCTCAGTTGCAAACCATCCTTGTTCCCTTCCTTGAAGTTATAGAACTCCAAGGAGAATATAGTATTTTCATTAAGTAGAATAGAGTTAGTTGTAGTGATATTGTGTTCTTCAAAGCAACTTGTGTCTTACAGTTGTTTTGGTTGTGATAGGTACAACAGCACCTGGTGTACCAACAGCATATGATCCAAATGCTGCAGCAGCTGCTATGTTTGGTCGAGGTTCCGCTGCAGGTAGAGAATAATGTCACCCTGTTGTTTTGAATATCTAACAGAATGGATGAAGTGACAGGAGTTTTATCTGTATCATGGGCTGGAATGAACTGGCGCAAAACAAGGGGGGAGTGGTGTTGCCTGCATCCCTTTGCCCCTTGTTGTATAAACTGTTTTTTGTTATCTCAAGGTTATGGAACTGGATACGGTGGTGCAGCTGGTGTGGCTAGCCAACAACCATCAGTATCAGGAGCAGGGGCACCAGGAGGGTATCCTGACTATGGCCGGATGCAGGCATCCCAAGCTGGGCAGCCTGGTGCAGGGGCTGGAGCCCCTCATGTCGACAGCGCGGTGGCACCAGACTACTCTGCATACGGTATAAGTGACTTACTTTATGGCCAGGGAGGAGGGGTGGGAAGGGGGGACACTATGGTGTGGACCGCAATATTACTGTAGAAAAAAGTAATGGTGTATACAGTAACAAGCTGTGTGCCCCCCCCCCCCCCCGAAAAAAAAAAAAAAAACATTACGACCTAGTGGAAGTCCTTACCAAGAAGAAATGAATTTTGGGATAATAGTTGACTCCCTCGCTATGTCCCTCAAATGTTACTGCAGATTTTTAAAATATATCAGCGGCCCGATGTTATTGAGCCACTCTAGACGATTCATTGTTTGTGCTAAGATGTATGCTGTAGTTTCTTAGATCTTGTAAAGGGAGACCTAGTTGTCCATAGTAGCGCGATTACATTTGGAACGACATTTCTACCCAGAATCAGAGATAACTGGATGCGAAATGGGGAAAGGAAAGAAAGAATCTCGTTTCCGTTTTAATTTTAATTGCTTTTCCCCTCGTTTTCAACTCAAGCACAGATAATTTCTGTACACTTCCCTTAACTTAAAGCTGTTGTTTTATATGTAGGCCTTGGTAACTACCAGCAACAGCAAGAGTTACAGTACGGCCCAACACGGACTTCATACTCCTCTGAAAGTAGCTTTGGTGCTTACGGCTCTGCCGAGCCCCCTGGTTACACAGGGGCTGGAGCCCCGGCATACGGGGAATCGTTTGGTAGGGGGACTGCTCCATCCCGTGGATTTCACCCGTACGGCCGATGAAGCAGTAGAACGCGCATGATGGATTAATTGCGGATCTTGTTTCATAACACTTTGTTACCGCTTTTCCATTTAATATCCATTTGAAAATTTGAGTTTTTGCTTTTTATGCCACACGATATGTTCAGAGAAGACAGAAATACATTAGTTCGTAGCTGCTGTTACCATAATTTATTGTAAATTGTGAAGGGTTTTTTGGGTTTTACTTATTAAGGTACCTCGACACCGAACATTGTTTGCGCATTACAATTATTATTCCCTTTGGCGAAGCTGCAAATAGAAGTTAGAATTGCAGCTGGTTGGCTGTCCTTTTTCGTAGTGTTATTGGCAGATTTTAGCCTTGGAATTAAGTCTTATCTGTGCAGAGTCGTTTTAGAATAAAATGTGGTCAAACTGCTCATTGCAATTAAATATTGTCACGTCATTTTAGTGTTTCGTTTCTATTGCGCTGTTTTCTATCGTGTTTCGTTTTATTGACTAAACGCCCCCTCCCTTCCCCCCGAGCAGAGAAGACCCACTGGGTTGTTTGGTCGTTTCTTATAGTTACTATGAGTTCATATGGAATTAGCTTTAAACTGAACCATAATTTACTCCAAAAACTGTTTAGTATTACCTCGATGCCGAAAGTACCTTTTCACGGAATCAACGTCAATTTGGCAGTTTCACTTCATTCTAAGTCGCGAGAATTTAACATGCCAATTTTACTCTTTCTTTGCCTTATTTGCGTTCGTTTTTCCCATTTGACAAATTTAAGCACCTCTTTCGCGTTAATTTCTACTACTGGATAGTAAGTTCTTCAGCTTGCGTTCATTTCAGACACCAACTAACACAAGCGTTCACTATTAATGGTGAAATCGTCTTTCTACTTGCCTTTTAAGTGCCCATTTAAACTGATTTTTATCCTTGAGAAAACAAAAAACTTTATAAACCCTCAAACCGACTGAATATCTATATATTTATTTCAATTTGTCCTTGTTTGAAGCTCTAACAGTAATTTCCGACGTGTCACGCCTGCGGGTGAAATCCCTAAAATTTCGTTGAACAGACACAGGTGAATATACCTTAAAGAGCTTTTGACGCAAACGAACAGAACTACATTATACATTGAACTCCTATACCCTATACAAATAAAGAAAAAACGAAATCTTCTCGGACCTAGCCTCTCTCACTTTGTAATTCAAACAAATAAGTGGCGACTGGGAACAAGTTTGTCGTTGAGTCACCACATAACTAAACCCCCCATTCATATCTGCAATACTGAGACCTCACCCCAGGCTCTGCCGGTATTCCACGTCTATGAAAAAAGGAAGAATATACAAAGAAAAGTAATCAATACTGTGCAACCTGAAAGATCGTTTGAGGAAATCCTATCCACCCTTCTTGAAATACAGTATTGTAGCACTCAGAGTAGCTAGGTATCTGTAGCGCAACCCACGTCGAGTGAATCAGGTCGGAGCTAAACGGCTATTACAGATTCGTGAACTAGGCCCACACTTTCTGACTCATTTCCAAAGCATTATTGCCGTGTGACCTTTTTGTTGACAGTAACAATTGAGAGCAAAACAAAAACGCTTGTGTAGGTGAAAATATTTTGCTTCGTTTTGGCTTGAGAGGTAAAAGGAAACTTATAAACGTGTTAGTGGGGTCGTGGCCTGAATCAAATGTATCCCGACTTACAAGAAAAAAAAAGAGCTTTAAGAGTGCGTTTCTGAAATGAGAATAGGAAAGCTTTTAAAGAGCTTGCCACTTAGATAATGTAATCGGTACCTGACGTAACGACACCTGTGCTCCCAGAGTCGCATTTCAGCGTCATTCAAGTCTGTCGTATCCTTACTACTCCACAGTCTCTCTCCTACTGCAAGAGCGCGGGGCCTGGGATGTACAGCAAGAAAACTATCTAAGTCACGGCGACGAATGCATAATAAAGGTTTATACTAAAAATTGTTTCCATATTACAGAGACGATGAAAACAAATAAAAAAAAAACATATTAAAAAAATGTACTAGGAACAATAATAATAACACTAGCGATAACAATAACAACAAAACAATGAATAACAAAATTAAAAAAAAAAAAAGAAAAATACAGTTAAAGCATAAAACCAATTGAGTTTTCATTCTGATTTAAACCTGAGGAATGCAAATGTTCAGCTTATAAAGAACACTTTTTACCATTTAAATTGAGAGTGATTTCATCAAAATGTAGAACTTTATGCAAAGAACGCCAGCACGTTATGGAAAATAAAGAACAGATTGGATGACCTGAGTTGTTAGTATTTGACCAAGTGCGTACACACCCCTCCCCTGACCCAACAACAGTTAACTGATAACAACTTATACTAGGTTTACACTAGAGGAGAGTTTTCCAGATTCGTAATTGTTTCCGGATTCATCAATTTTGGAGTATTCGGATTCGTAGGCGTTAACACTGAAAGGATATTCGGATTCCTGACCGTTTACACACAAAGACAACTCCGGGAACATTCGAAATGGAATGGTTACCAGGCCCAGTGTTGTTTCGTCGTTCGATCGACAAAGTGAAATGCCTCCCCCAAAAAAGGCTAGAGTAGATCCAGATGTCACCGAGGCAAATTTGAGCTGGACAGATGCCAAGCCATCTACGTCGTCGGCGATTAAGTGTGGCTGTCGTAAAACTTCCTTGCAATAATAATTTGCGTTTCCTCAGAAATACTGCGGTACACGTGACAAAATTTATCGCCTGTACCTGCAACAAGATTAGGCAACCGGATATGGTTAGCCAAATGTTGCAAAATTCAACAACTTGCATATTTCTATTCAACAGTTTACAGTTATATTCAACATTTTATATTTATGTTCAACACGCACAACCGGATATGGTTAGCCAAATGTTGCAACATTCAACAACTTGCATATTTTTTATTCAACAACTAATATTTATGCTAATACAAAATATATTTTTATTCAGCAGTTTACAGTTATATTCAACATTTTATATTTATGTTCAACGACACGCATTTTCTTTTCATATTCAACCAAAATTATTTTCATTCAAAAACAATATTTCTTCAACTTCAATAGCTATATATATTTTACTCAACAAAATTAATTGTTCAACTTCAGTCCAAACTTTTTACTCAACAAAAACAGTTATTCAACTTCTACCATGCATAGTTATTTAATGACATACCTTCTGTTATGACTAAGTGTTCGAAAGTTCCCGGACATTCAAAATATCGTCATTCAACAAAATCCCCGTCCAGTCCCCAGTTAAATACGCTGTATTGCGGACCCAGTGCCCCGACCATTAATGCTCATGAATAGAGATGGAGTCGGAAGACGGATCAGGGCGTGATGTTAGGAAAGAATTGACACAAATTGTGAGAGAATGTGTTCGAAATGAGATCGCTCTTCAACGTTCGGGAAGTAATACCTCGTTGTTAATGAGAACGCGCGACCTTATGGCAAGTTCAGCCGGATCTGCGAGCCGAGAGATGACAAATTCTATCGCCTCGGGCATCGTTCCATCTTTTCCCGCCACAGCCACCCCGGTTCCTTCTTCTTCGTCTTCTTTTCACAAGGGAAAAGAGAGGCCCGCAGTTGCAACAAATCATTCACGGCGCCTCAAAGGTAAACAGGAGAAACAAATGAACCATAATCTTCGTATTGGAAGGAATGGGTTTCATGTTTGGGGGGTAGTTCGCGGGCAGGGGCGGAGAATTTTGTTGAATGACGACATTTTGAATGTCCGGGAACTTTCGAACACTTAGTCATAATAGAAGGTATGTCATTAAATAACTATGCATGGAAGAAGTTGACTAATTGTTTTTGTTGAGTAAAAAGTTTGGACTGAAGTTGAACAATTAATTTTGTTGAGTAAAATAAATATAGCTATTGAAGTTGAAGAAATATTGTTGTTGAATGAAAATAATTTTGGTTGGATATGAAAAGAAAATGCGTGTCGTTCCGGATTCAAAAGTTATCGGATTTAAAGTTCCCACTTTAAATTCCGGATTTAAAATCTCTGGAGACATGACCAAACCAGGGAGTTTTTATTTCGGATTCATCCACTTTCGTGTAAACGGCAAAATCAATCCGGTACTAAAACGTTTCGGTTTCATCACGAATCCGGAACAGTTTCCCCTAGTGTAAACCTAGTCTTAGGGTTAATGTTGCGTCAGGGGAGAAGAGGTGCCCAGTTGCTCAGATACTGGAATTTGATCCAGCATATGTCTGAAAAAGACTTTTGTTGGCAAGTAATTTAGCAGGTCAGACGGTAAAGCTCACCACGTTCTTGGTAGTATATTGGCCCCATCAACATACTCTCCCCACATACAGCCAGTACCACCTATCACTAACTCTTTTTGTTCTTCAGTACCTGGAAAAAAATATCCAATCAAAAACACGATTAAAAAATTTTAATTCTATAATCATTTGACACCCTGAGAGAAGGAGGAGGGGAGGCGGCCCAAGCTCTCCTTGAAAACCACACAAGGAACACAATTTGCATATCGATTTATAAGGATTTGTATGGGATTTTCTACAAGATATCCATAGAGATAGTTAAAAGTGATAATAAATAAAAGTGGCTTACCTTAATCCTGGTTTTCTCTTCTTAAAGAGGAGCAAGCAACACACCAGGAGCAAGCAACACACGTATGGAATAAGGTAAGCTAGTTTTATTTAATATTTTCACTTTTGACTATCTCTATGGATATCTTGTAGAAAATCCCATACAAATCCTTATAAATCGATATGCAAATTGTGTTCCTTGTGTGGTTCTCAAAGAGAGCTTTGGCCGCCTGTGGGGATACAGACAGCTACAGCTCCATAGTCTTGTTGAAATCGCTAGGTTCTCACATGCGATGATGAAATGAATGGCGAGGCATCCATCAGCCAACCACTAACTGAATGTCGATTAAGTAAAACAGCAGTAGCAGGGTAGTTTGGATTACATAAACGTCTGACAAAGTGGTCCATTAAGGCTTAACTTTCTATGATAAAGGAAAACTGACGCTCTCATGCCCGTAGAAAACGATTTTTAAGAGGAGAAAACAACAAGAACAACACACCCACATGAAATATGAACAACAAGTTCCATAGCCAAAGAAGTTTTAAACATCTATCTTACCAGTGAAGTCTGTTGGTTCACAGGTGTAATACTACAAAAACAATCCCACAGAAAATAATTTAAAATTTACAAGGAAAAGAATAAACAAGACAAAACGAAGCAAAAGCAAAGAGAATCAAGAAAAACTGGTGATGGAGAATGTTTCCTGCAACGCTTCAGATCGACAACTAGTTTTCACAAAAGCTGTTACTTAACTGCTAACGCGCCCGTCGATATAACGCAGTGGTTTCTCTCAAAAATATCTCCTCGATTTTCAACTTGCTAATCATATTACTACACTGACGATAGATACACTGGTTTGCAATCACGAAAATAGTGGAATGCGCTTCAACCCCGAGCTGTCTATATTTTATCACAACCTTCAAGTACAGGTTATAAGTGCTAAGCGCCCTTAGCACTTTATTTCTGCTATTTACTTAAACCTGGGTTATGCATGAAGGGTTATGCATGAAACTCCTGTAAAAAGTATTTAATAATAAACGTTTTACGTTCCTTGCCGTCTTCTCTAGCGCCAGGGAAGAAAAAAGAAAATCCGCCGAAAACTTAAGGGTCAAATGAGTGTGCTTGTGCAAATGCTGCAGGCGCCAATAGACGGCCTCAAGTATTCTGTAATAGGTAAGGAGAAATACCAAAAAACCTAACCCTCCTGCACGAACGATGTTTTGAAAACTTATAACACTTTTAGTACAGCTCAAAGCCATAGTTAATCGAGGTCAATGCCACGTGACTAGTGAAAAATCATAACAATAACATGCGCCTTTGAAGTTCGCCGGTCTTCATAACCAATCCCCTCGATTAACTAAGTCAAAACCAAATGGTAACGTATCACAGTACGTGCAACTGAATTATCTTTTAAGAAGAAAGAAAACTCTACTCCAATTTCCGTGGCACTGTTTCTTTCTAGCATTTTCCATAACCTCTTAGCGCGAAAAATTAGCGCGCGGCCAACCAAAACAATCTATTACGCATGCCCGGCGATTGACCGCTGTGTTTCCCAGGAAAAAAAAAATGGAATCATGCTCCTAAATACCTTGTCCCAGTCAATTCTATATTTTATTCTGTTCAGGTACCAACAAGCCGACAGAATTGTTCTCAGTCCCTTCTTTGTGACTTTTTCCATTTCCTTTTTCCAGCCCGCTTTCCAAATATTCACCACAGTATCTGGGAGTACTTTAATGTCATTATCCACAACTTCTTGCCACACAATATAACTTTTACCAAGTCCCTCCACGATCGACAGCAGACTGAAAATTAAAGGAAAGATCAACCCAGTTTCAGGTGGTTCACTAAGAGGTCTTTCAACCCCAATATACATATGTACAAAATACAAACTTTTTGGCTAGTATGCTCTTCCAACTAGTTTCGTTTGTCTCCACAGAATGTCTTTAAATCTTTATCGACCGCTGATCTCTCCTACGCCAAATTCCGGGGGCTGCAAGCAATGTCTGCGTTGTGATTGGTAGATTTAGCTTTACTACAGCCTTGTGATTGCCATTTATGAAGTTTAAGGTTTCAATTTGTGATAACTTAACAACTATTCACCGAAGAGGAGCGCTCGAGTTGGCTGACAGTGGATGATATCCACCGCTAGTCACCAACAGCATGTACTAAAACGGTGACATAATGATAAAACACAATATTTTCGGGCGCAAATCCCGCGCGAGTTGCTCAGAGGTGAATAGCAAAGGAGTCTGAGTAGTCAATCAGAGCGCGCCTTTAACGTTATACACTGATTTAAAAAAGATATTGCGTAATGTTGCAATGACGAAACATCTTTTGATTGATTGGAGTTCTGATCTTCAGCAGCCACTGACAAGACAAATGAGCTTTATCCCACGTTTCTCGGACTTTAAAAAGGCGAAAATTGATATTCAAGCACCTTTGAAATAAACTGATTTAATTTATAGTCTACAAGATGAGAAATAAAAAGGAAACATAGCCCAAGGTTTGTTCTTACTGTTGCTCATAATACTGCTCCAGCAAAGAATAGTTTTGTCCATATCCCATTTTCTTCATCCACGTTGTAATGTTCGGATTACTTGCCCTAGCAAATGATAACAAAATGTGACAATAGACGTCAGTATAAAGAACAAAGGAACCAAATTTAATCACATATGTGTATATCGCATTGACAACGGTTGATCTCTGATGAAGCGTTATGAAAACCTTCTTTTGCTGGTGCCTAAATGATGCTCACTTCAAACAGCATAAAATAAGGCAGAAATGAACATTTCATCGATCAAAACGGATCCAATATATACAGAGAAAGGAATCGGAGGAGAAGAAACTGTGGAGACCGAATACAACTTCGTTTCTTTACCCATCGAGTATGAATATCCACTCGCAAGATATCAAGCAAATTAATACAAACGGTTGGGGCAAAGGGGGAGTTCGTGAAGAGCCAAAGTTGCAACATTATCATATCATACCAACATGTGTCCCTAACTTCATCTCCTCCTAAGTGTAGATATTGATCAGGAAACTTTTCAGCAACTTCAGAAAAGAATTTCTTCAGGAAAGTGTAAGTAGAGTCCAGGGTTGGATTGATTGGTCCAAATGTTCTGAAAATAAGGAAACAACAAAAATTAAGGAGAAAGATTAACTAACAGGGATAGAGTGTGAGTGTCCATTTCGGAGAGCTTTCCCTCTCGTAGCGTGGTGATCATTGACAAACATCTGACAGTCTAGACTTCTGCGTATCATACCAGAGTTGAGAATTTAAAGGTAGCGTGGAAAAGTAGGATGAAAAGAAAGATAAAGAGCAGAGGGAAGAGGACTGAATGGCAGCAGGGCTTTGGATGATTAATCTCAATCTTCTATTTAAAACTTCTTATGCCTTAGCTGCACGTGTTCACAGCCTCCTGCTTGCTGTTTTAAGGCACATACACTACTGCCAAAAAAAGGAGTCCTAGCTAAGGTCTAATGAA